>NW_019417174.1:22981-51097 GCF_000390285.2 Anoplophora glabripennis | reverse complement strand
ACAAAAATATGATAAGATAACATAAAAGAATGTCAAAAATAAATGCATAATGTTATGGAAATATAATATATATATATATATAGGGTGTTAATTAAGTATGTACAATAAATTCAACAGACAATTATTTGAGTGATTTTAATACAAAAAGTCCATGTAAACATTGGTCCGCAGGTGCTTCGTTTTCAAGATACAGGGTGTTAATCTTTTATAAAAAAATGCTATTTCGTAAATATCTTAAACACCCTTTATCCAATCTTGTTGTAATTTGGCAGCGTTATTTGTACCTTCGGCTTCGGCGAAAAGTTCGGCTTAATTTTGGCCGAAACCGATTCTTAGCCGAAGGTTTAAATAATGGCCGAATGTGGCCGAAGCCGATGCCGGAGCCGATTAATCGGTCGGTCTCTACTGTAGGGTCATCCGTTGAGAAGAAGCTAATTTTCGGGAGCGCCTTTTCTTCATCTCGAAAAATAATTAATATTTCAAAAATGTGCTTTATTGGGTTCCCGTGGGCTATGCTTGCAGCAAATAGCAAATATGGGAACGTAAATGTAAAAGAGCTTTAGAAAAAGAGAAAAGAGATGATTTTTAACGGCCTTTTCGATATATCTCGAAATGTAACAAAGCAATCGATATTTACAAAAAATCAGTCGATAGATCTTTTTAAAACCTACAACTTTCTGATTTAAAATTTTTCGATCGGTGCTACATTTTTTTTTAGTTATTTTAGATCGTTTAAAGAACAATAAACTCAGTATAAAATTTAATTTCCTATACGGTCATATTTTTTTTCCAGGTAATAATTTCTGTAAGCACTTCTTTATAATGCTTGGACTATTACCTCTTTAAGTCACACATTTTTATATTCAATATTTTTGCCTGAATTTTGTCACGCGGGTTTTTGAGGTCTCCGAGTTATGAATCTGAAGTCCGAATCCTGAAGAAAAGCTGGCGGATACAATATGGCGGATGTAAAAGTCCGAAGGCATTTAAAATCTGAAAATTATGGCTGTTTGCTACTCGGTGGTTTTCAAAGTCAATAATTTCATTTTTTCTATGAACAATATGTGTTTTATACAGCGTGTCCCACTAGTGCGGGAAAGTCCAATATCTATGTTAAAATGAGGAATATATGGATTTTTCTTTTTACTGTGTTGCTACATTTCTCGGAATGTACAAATTAAAAATATATTCAACTATACAGGGTGTTCCACTTTTTCTGGCCAGACACCAATTTTGGTTTTTTAAATGGAAACACACATTTTTTACATTTTTTTCGGATTCTACATCAAAAATAAAGGGTACTTTGTATAGAATAGTTCTATTCAAATATTCACAGTTTTTGATATCTCGCTTGAAAGGTTTTTCTAGTCGATATCGGCTGCTTACATTTTCTGATACTGACAGGATATACTAATAGCTACTAAGCCCATTTTTTTGTCAGGTGTTTAGTAAGGATGACTCTTCCGAATCATGCTCCAAAAACTGGCCTGCGTTATACAGGGTGACCAGAATATCATGTCAAAATTGCCAATTGAAAAATTGAAAAATCTTCAATTTTTTAAATGGAGCACCCTGTATATTTTCATACCATGAGATGCAGAATTAAATTCTCTACAACTTTGCTATACCTGCTCCTATACCAAAATTCATTAGTTTTTCATGAAATCTCCTTTCTATGAAAAAATGCGAAGTTTACAAATAGCTTATATGTAAAATAACGTAGTAGGCTCCTGTCAAAGGATACTCTGGAAAATTTTCAATTCACATAAGGTTTAATAGAAAAGCGACAGTAATAATTGTGAAATGAATTACTCTAAAGAAGAATTAGTAAATAAATAATAGAATAATTAGTAAAACTCATGGTAACTTATTGACAAGTATTTACCAAACTAATAATCCAGATTTAGAAAGATATCATCGTACAAAGTGTTTTGTAAAACTGAAGGAGAGGTTTGAAAGAACAACAAATGCAAATTATGAGATGACAACAAGAACACACGCATGCAGTATCCAAAACAGTAAATTAAAGTAATAAAGACCTAGTTAAATTAGTAATTAACATATATTCCTCATTTAACATAGTTATTGAACTTTCCCACACTAGTGGGACACGCTGTATATAATTTTGTAAGTGAAGAAGCAATCCTGAGTAAAATGTAGAAATAGTAACATCTTTTTATAGTGGCAATTTTTTTAAATTGGTCAGGTGCGATGTTGGAACAACAAAATTGTAACATAGTTATTTGAAAATTTACATTCTTTGAGAATTGTGTTTTTATATTAATAATATTTAGATATATCATTTTTTAATTTAGATAATTATTAATTATTAGCTATTCACATATATTGCTGGTATAATTCAATGTATGTTGGGACATATAGAGCCCATGGAGTAGTTGTTTCTCGCAATATCAACAGTTAGGAGTCTTATCTGTGCGGTTTTTTCCATGTTTAGATTTTTGGTATCGATGAACATTTTTGATTTCAGTTGATATGATTTTTTAAGAAAAAAAGAATGGAATTTATTTGAATACTTTTAGAATAAAGTAAAAGTATGAGGTCTAATAATAAAATATATATTTTTTGAAAATATTTTTTTTGTCATAAATTTCTTTAAAAAATCCCATAGCTGCGATCAGCTGTCGAGTGTCTTGTGGTCAGTATTCCATGTAGGTAGACATTTATCTGTTAATTGTCAATAATTTTCTGTGTTATTCAGCGTTATTTGTCGAAGTAATGGTGGTAAGGTTTTGTTTTTCTTCTCCTAATTCAAATTTTAATAATTCGTTTTTCTATTTATATGAGCTAACTTTCTATTTATATGAGCTTAATTTTAACGTTAAATGTAAGTGATAAGAGTGATATAAGGGGTCGCTATATGTGTAGAAACGGTCAATTATCTTTTAAAGTAAGATAATTATCGAAAAATCATAAGATATAAACGTCTATTACAATAAAAAAAATAAGTATACAGGATCAGTCCAAAAGTGATGACGAAACAATGTTGCTTTTTCTTTAATGGAACACCTTGTATATTATTCCATATTTCAATTCTTCTCGAAATTCTAAACAAAATTCATATAGAACATCATGTAGGTACCTAAACTTAACCGTTTTCGCGATATCAAACTTTGAAAGTAACGTTTTACTACTCTCAAATTTATAAAAGAAAAAGGGACCCAAACTATGGATACTTATTTTGAAAATAACATAAGATACATGGTGGAGGATATGCATATGATTTATTTTTATTAGAATATCAGTTCTATTTTCCGATAAAAATGCATGAAACGAAAAAAAATATTTTTTAATGAATGTCCTGGATATTTTTATGAAATCAAGACTTATGTCAGAATAAAAAAAGAGAGAAAACAAGTTTTAATGAACAACAAATATTTTCTTTGGAATTCTATTTAGGTACTTCCTGATAGAAATGAATTCGCTGAACAAAATTTTCTAGTGAATCCAAAAGTGTGGATATTTCATGCCTTACCCTTTTCTGCAACTCTTCGATATTTTACGATCTATTTTTGTAGACTACTTTTTTTAAGTGGCCCTACAGAAAAAAGTCAAACGGCGTCATATCGGGAGACCTAACTGGCCGTTCAATTGCTTCTGCATCCAATCCATTTATTAGGAAAAATTTCATCTAGATATGCCCGTAGCACCTCCAAGATGTGGAGGAGCCCCATCATGCTGAAACCATATTTGTTCTGCCGGTAAATTGGGATTGTTATTGTTCGGGAATAATCGTTAAAGCTCTGGAACAATATGTTCTTGGCAAAAGTAATAAATATCGTTCAAATGTTCATATTTATAAAATAGGGTTCTAGAATTCATGTTATAATTTAGAGCCCTCTGTTGTGTCGATTTTATTGGTTTTCCACCACATCTAACATGACAATCAAAGAATTATCTTCATTTGTATCTAACGCTTACCGGTCTGCCAGTTTTTCGTTCTCAAGTTTCGTGAAAACATGCAATTCATGAAAAATATCCACTACTTCGTCTTTTATCACCATATCCTATGGCCATTAAAACTTCTATACCCTTGGTTTCACTTAAACGTGCGATTTTTGTTAGAAAATTATTCACACTAAATATATTTTTTACTATTCATGACTTTTTGACTGATCCTATATACTTAATTTTTCTTTATTGTAATAGATTTTTAAAAAACCCTTAAACGTTTGTGTCTTCTTATGATTTTTCGATAGCTATCTTACTTTATAGGAGATAATGAACCGTTCCCATACATATCAGCGACCCTGTATAATGATATAAGTGTAGTAATAATTAACGTTCGGGATCGAATTGAATATATAAATATTTTCAAATATTTATTATAACTGAAAATATATTATGTTTCTCAAATAGTCTCCCTCAACAGAAATAAGCGATAAAAAGATTACCTATAAACGACGATTTGTCAAATGTAAATTTCGTGATCACGACAGAAGGCTTTGATAAGATAAGTTAATTTCATTATTATACTCATAACTTTATTGTTAAGAGTATAATATACCTTAACCCTACTAACATCTAAGTTTAACGACATGTTATTTTACATCAAAAGTTGAATTATGCAACTAAGAAAATGTAAACATCCACCTTATTATCATAAAATTTCAATTCAGCTATTCGTAATTTATGAAGATGATTAACAAAAACCCACAGATTTTTATCTTGTTGAATCAAAACGAGCCGAACACAATATTAATGTTAAAAGACACGTCTTCAACATAAATGATGGGACAATTTCATAGACAGAACCATAAATTTTCTAAAAAGTCATTAAAAAGGACAATATTGGTCGCTGCGGAGGAGATCGTTCTTTAAAAACAAACCATCGTTTTCCGTACGAAACAGTTGAATACTAGGGCGGCTGAGATAGGTAGGATCCCTACGGGGAGTTATCAGATCTACACAAAGGACATAGATGAAAACTGATGTTTTGCCAGCTTTTTAGAACTATCTATGTCATTATATTCAAGGACCGCTGCCGTAATTTGTATTAAGATTTTTACAATGAATTATTTGAAGTTTTTAGGCCGCTTTTAAGGGTCTTGATATTACACCAGGTATTGTAATTAACCACTTTTGTTAAGATGAGAAATATAAATAAGGTTGTTTTAACATAAAAAATGTATCCTGGTTTGTTTATTAATAATGACAATTTAAATATTTAGAAGATATAGATCATTAATTTTTTGGTTATAATTTTTAAAGAAATAATGAATCAATCCATATCATATCCTAATAAAAATAAAACATAATAAAAATTGTGAATCAACACAAAAATTAGTTTATAATTATTTAGTTACTTATATTTAAAAAATTGCGAGACAAAACATCAAATTTTACAATTCTATTAGTCACTTTATTTATATTTATTAGCTATTTTGATAAGAGAGGTATAGTGTGAGTTAATACTGTTTCACTTCGCTTAGGACATGATTTAACTTACATTTAAAAAAAAAATATAAATTGACTCAAATAAAAATTAATGTCATTTTTGTTATATAAAATGTAGGTACTTATTCTATTCCCTTTATAGAGGAACAATTATTAACTATCTAAACAAATTAAACGTCTTGAAAATGTATAAAATATTTTATATGTGTGTGTGTAAAGAGAATGCACGCAAATTTTTATTATTTTTAATTTAAAGATTGAATACAAAACTGATATCACATTAAAGTGCAGAGGTGTTTATCATTAGTTTCTAAATTTGTAAAAGTTTAAAAATGCTTGTGTGGTAGCACAACCTCCAATGGTTGTAATTTAAAGGAAGGTATTAGGGGGCTCAGTTTTCAATGTCGTAAAATATGATTAAGAACAACTTGTTTAATTATTTTTTATTTTTACGAGAGAGAAAATATATAAATATTTACCCACCTATAAATCTTCAACGAAATGGACTATGAAAAATAACCCGCATAATAAAATAAAAAACTTCTATAATTTAATAAATCCGAAATGTTCAGTCGATATTTTACCTGGCAAGCTGAACGACTAAGATTAATAGTGTAATTTCTGGAAGCCATTACAGTTAATGCATGGACGCCATTGTCACTGCTTGTACCCATAAAATAACAAAAAAATATTATTCATTTATTTTAAGTGTGGTACCAATTCTATTAGTTTATTAGATATATGAAACTGCTAAGTAGAAACGTCCCTTGGATTTAATAATACGTGTATGAATTTATATTTATTGTGTTGTCCCATTTAATCCCCTTTTTAATCACTTTATAAAAATATCATTCATTTAAATGTATGGAAAACTTTAAATTAAATATTAAGATAATTATGTCACCACTAATAGGAAAATTTAATTTAATGATACAAATTTTGTAACTACATACAGTATGTGGGAATTTATTTTCAATATAAAGAACCTATGTACCTATATAGAATGTCCGGAAGCGGCTATTCCTCAAAAGTAGCATTTCTTGGATGAAAATAAATACAATTTTATTTCTTTAAAAAGTTAAGCGCGTTCAAAAAATTTTTTGTTGTAGTTTAAGATTATCATGTTTTTTATACAGTATGATGCAAATGTATGGATTAAATTCATTATTTCTTAAATGAACGACGTTTAAAAAAAAAAAAACCTAAAATACGTCAATTTTAAATTTTGGAAAGCCATCTTGTAATATACATTTAGGAGTCGTTACGTCACCAGTGTTGATGTAATGACGTAATCGACGATTTTTTAAATACAAACAAGTCATGAGACACCTCATTTGAAATGTCTCTTAATCGTCTATCAAACGGTATAATTAATGGAATATTTATTTCTACAGGGTCAACAAAAATTATGTATTTATTTAAGTAAAATGAAATTACAATAAATGTTCATTTAACATTCATTGAACTAACGCTGAGCACTGCTACTGGAAATAAAACATCGTAGTGTTTTCTACTATTTTTATTGATTCGGAAAAAATACATTGACTGAATTGACGTTGACATTAACTGAATGTTAGTATTCACTCTCGTGTCACATTTACAATAATTATTTGTTTGGTTCAATTTGACAGGAGTGAAACAGTCATAAATAGATATTTAAATCAGTATAATTTAGTAGTCAAGCTTACAGAAACCGAACGAATCGAAATTTTATGATTGGGTGTGGAGATAAAGTAAGGACTGAAGCAGAAATTTGTAATTATATAATGATAAATACTACAATCGGGAACCCATTTCTCAATCAGTAATAAGTAAAATTGTGAAAAAGTTTCGAGAAACGAGTCTTGTTAGAGATCTCCCCAAAAGTGGAAAAAAATCAATTCCTGAGGCCAAAAAACTTGCGTTTCAAGAAAATCCTCATACTAATTCGAGACAAGTCGTATTGGACAATAAAAAGTGGCATCCGTTCAAAGTAAATCTGGTTTAACTTTGATAGAATAATAGAATTCTGCGAAACGATTATGGAACGATCTAACAGAGATCGGAGTTTCATAAAAAATGTACTTTTCAGATGAAGCTCCTTTTATGCTCATCGACCACGTAAACCGCCAGACGTATCGATACTGGGTAAGTGACAATCAACATTGGATGGAGGAGTCTAGCACACAATGTCCAGAAAAGGTTAACGTTTGGGTCGGAATTATAAACAACCAGATTATAGGGTCATACCATTTTGAAGAGAACTTAACTGGTCCTCGATATCTAGAATTTCTGCAGGGTTATCTGTTGATGCGACTGAATCAGTTATTTCCAAAAAAAATGATTTGTGGTTCTAGCAAGATGGGGCACCCCCACACTACACCGTTGATGTAAGAAGTTACTTAAATAACGTTTTCCGTGGTAGGTGGATAGGAAGGAGGGGACCGATCGAATGGCCATCAAGATCTTCAGGTCTAGCTCCACTAGACTTCTTTTTATAGGGATCCTTGAAGACCAAAGTTTACCAAAGTCGACTAAATAGTCTAGAAGAGTTAAAAGAGCGGAGATTGCACAAATAACCGCTAAAGTTTCTAGAAAACGTTAGAGAAGAATTTACTGCCCGACTTTCTCATTGCACCATTGCTGAAGGTCATCAATTTGAACATTTATTGTAATTTCATTCTACTTAAGTAAATACATAATTTTGGTTGTTCCTATAGAAATAAATATTCAGATAGTTATACCGTTGGATAGATGATTAGAGACCTTTCAAAAGTCATCCTTTGTGAAATAATGAATTTATTCCGTACATTTGTATCATATTGTATATTGCAATGAAATTCGGTACCTACAAGATGAAGAAATTATATTTGCTCATTTTCATAATGTTTGATACTGAAGCTACATACATAATGTGAAAATTTCTTTAATCAAATAAGTATAAAGTATTCAGGGTATCCGGAAGCGAATAGGCTATACTGCAATATTTTTACTCAGGGAGGTACCCTGAGTAAAAATAAACCTTTTTGAATTTTTTTTATCTCTATCGGTTCAGAATGTAGCCTTTCAGGAAAAGAAAGGTATCTGTATTCCCTTCTAAATTGAACAATTTTAATTGGTGCTAGAAGAGAATGACTATTGTTTTTTCTTCGCTTGAATCCGTCCTTATAAAGAAAATTACACAAAAATAAAATAAAGCCTTTTGACATTTTTTCGATTACCTTAATTGGTTATTGTCTGTAATGATTTATTTATATATGATTACCAGTGGCGGCCCGTCGGTTTGAATATAGGGGGGGCGCATTTTGAAAAGTGGACGTACATCATAAGAGCTGCGGGGGGTGTGGGGAGCGGTAGTCCCTTGCTTAGCGCGAAAAATTTTAAGGAATTTGAAGGTCATTGTGTTTTGCAAGTACCCCAAAATGAATACTGTCAGTGTGTACAGTAGCTACTTAGATACAATGCGAGAAATAAAATTCCAACGTTTGGGGGCTGAAGTGGATAATCGATCAACCAACCCAGTTAGGATATAATTATGTAGATTACTGTAATAGTTCATTCTGTATAGTTTTTGAAGTTCCTTTAAAAACATGGGCATCACTAAGATGTTTATCTAAAACGGGATCAATTTTTGCACTATAGTCTATCAGTTCTAAAAATACCCCTTTGTTTACCGAGTCACTTTTTTTATTATGTCCACGAAGAGAAAGGTTACATGTACCACATAGTTTTAAGATATTTAAAATTTTTGAAAGAAGCAATCGATTTTTCTTAACTGTTTCGTTATGACTATTTACTATTTATTTGTTCTGCATAAGCACTATTTAAACAAGAAGCAATATTTACTCTTCCTAAAAGTAAAAAACTCACCAACTTATTTTTGTGTTTAGGAGAATTTTCATGTTTCTTAATTTTAATTTCTAAATGTTTCAAGTCAGAAACTCCAGTTTTCGTCCAGTTTTCTTCGCCTCCTCCAAACAATAAACATACAAAACAAAAAAATCTATTTGTTTGGTCACAACCACACAACCACAGGGTCTTATCATAAATGTTTTTATCAAATTTGCGAAAGCCGGCCCACTTTTTGCACTCTTTCTGCACCTCAACTAAATTCAACACTGGCGTTGGACGTCCGTTATTTTTCAATTCGACTTTTTCCTCTAAACTTAAATTACTAATAACAAGTTTTTTTATTTCACAAACCCTCATTTTAAACTTAAACTTATAAAATATAATGTCTTAAAAAGCGCCAAAGCAAAAACAAAACACATATAACCACACTTCAGTGATACGGGTTACTGCCTCATGGAGTCCCAAAACAAAGCGCGCGAGCCTATCGTCGCCTATCCCCTCCACGTGCCAATTTGTCCAATCATATGTAAAAATATGCTTGCACGATGGACTCAGATTTCACGGTCCGCGATGGAGTGGGGATTGCGCGCGCGGTTAAACGTAACTCTTTGGTACGATCATAGATGGCAGATGGCATTAATCTGAGCTACGTTCACGGAGTACATGCACTTTATGAAAAAAAAAAAATTAATCACCAATTATTGACTTGAGCCTTTTTCCCGGCCTGACTTTGGCGAAATATGAAAATGACTCGTTTCAGATGATGCCTTTTTCAAAATCGTGGTAAATACTTTTTAAATTATGCAATGTACGAAAAATATATGCCTTCTCTGTCAAATTTCGTTTAATAGTAACGGAGAACACAGAGTGGTGTGAGATGAATATAAAATTCCTGACGAGTTAGCGGGAAACATGTTTATATCATAAATCATCCCTCTGCTCTGCAAACGATTTCCAGCCTCCGTAATGAACTTGATGATGATCCTGGAAAAACGAAACGTTACATATAAATATTGATTATGCCATTCGATAGAGGGCAAAAGGTTGTCATGAGAAAGTGTTCTTCTTTTTTCAATATCACCTCAAATAAGGCTGAAATCAAATAAAAACGGATTGCCAAAATTTCAGTTTTTTGCAAATATTTCGAAAAATTATCATGCTAGCCTTGATTTTTTAGAAGCATAATGTTGGGGTTACGTACTTTGACCCCATTTAAGCTAGTGCGTATCTCTCACCGTTTCGGAGATCCCTGTATTGAGAAGCGAATTTGTAACAGCCTGTACAGGGTGATTTACTATATTTTGACCCCCCCCTTTAACTTTTTTGTTTTAAGAGATAAAAAAAATATGAAATATAAAAGTTGCACGAGTTTTTATGAATTTTTCGAAAATGATAGTAGAAAAACAAAATGGCCGCGGATGTTAACTTTGTTAAGTTAAATGGAACACCCTGTATATTTTTACATATTTGGATAAAACGTTCCCTGTCGAGCATAGCCATATAGGGTTTGTTGGGTCTATGTGCAATAATAAGCAAGATACTTTAAAAAAACGAAAAGAAGGTTTTTTATTAAGAAAATAATACATCTTCTAATTGTTAGACCTCTTTCAGGCATTTCTGCCTTTTTTCCAATTACGTAAGGATTTACAGATTTAGTTATAATATATTTTGATATATCGCACATTGATACGGTCCAAAATGCGTATAGGTAATGTAACGAAATCTCACTAATTACTAACTAACTAACTACTAACTAACACTAACTTTTATATTTCACATTTTTTTATCTCTCAAAACAAAAAAGTTTAAGGGGTGGATCAAAATATAGTACATATGTACCCTGTACATATAAATACAAAATCAAAAGGACGACTCAAAATGTATTTATTTATTGGCAGCATCTTAACAACCCAACAGTAATTCCATAATAACAACATTCAAAGTATTCACAATTTAATTATAATCGGAAAAAAATTATATATGACGTTTAGCGTCAAAACTATTTTCGTATATTTTTAAATAAATTCATGCAAAAGTTCTTTAATGCTACGAAAAATGGTGTAAGCATGCTTTTTAACATAGCAGAAATTAAACTTGAACTAAATAAGATTGAATTGATCTTAGCGGTTTATATTTTATTAAACAAAATTAGGAACGAGAAATATTCATTTAACTATTTAAGTTAATTATAACTATTAATTACAGCTCTTATCAATGAAAAAATGATTTTAGTCACGAAACCTAGAAACTAATGTAGATCACTTCATCATCAAGATCGTTTAAATGCATCACAGGTTATAAATAATGTCTTGGAGAACTTTCAGGAATGTTTCGATTATGTAAATGGAGTGTTTTGAATATTTGAAACAAGATTTATAGCACACTGTAAATGCAAAATTTGTTAAGAAAACTGTCAGGAAACCATTTAACATTATGGTAAATAGTTTCTTTAGGGTATAAGACACAAGAATATTGTTTATTTGAACTAAATTAACATTTACGTGTATCTCTATTTTCACAACTTATGCCTTGTAATTATAAAGACGTGCATGATAATTTTTTACGTTACAGTAAGGAATGTGATTGTCAAACATCGATTATTTGATCAATTTGGAACCGCTTATAATTTTCATAAAGGTATATTCCATACTACAAGCAATTTTTGAAAAAGGTGTATATAAAAAAATAGTGATTGTAGTAGGAATATTATAGTAATAGTAGTAATGTGGAATTCCTAATTTAAGGAAGTAATAACATAAAACGGCTTTTTTAAAAGTGGTAGGTGATATACTTATCTACTTGACGTTATCATCACTATTAGTCCAATCAAATTAGATTTTTATTGTCAACATTTAGTTCAGTAAACAAAGACATGTACAAATTAGGGGAAATTCCGTAGAATTGAATGCACTTTACCCCAGCTGAATGTTAGGGCTTCAAAATGGTGTCCATTGTTCGCAAAAAACAGTTTTTCATTTAAAAAAAACTAAACATTTTATAAAAAAATGTGTGACTTATGAGTGTAAGATATCTATGTGTATTCTGCAAAGTTACGGAAGTCAGAACACTTCATAAAATTAGGGTTTTACTGAGACTCTGATATTTATTAGTCACATATACAGGGTGAGTGAAAATAAGTGAGATAATTAGAATGAACAAAAATATTTATTCTAAATCCCAGACTAGTGGTTATTCGCTCCAGACAAATATAAGAACATTTTATAAAGAAATAATTCATATTAAATGAAATCAGATATAGTACCTACAAAAGATTGATTGGATTATAAAGTGATCAATTTAATATTAGAAGCGATTATTAATTTGAGAAACAATATGTAACAAGGATAAAGAACACGTTTATGTTATTGGAGTTACTCCAAATCTCGCTTATTTATAGTACTATGCTTTAGCGTAACAATATCATATTTCAAATAAACAAATTATACAGGGTGATTCACAACTTATCCAAAAAAATGGAAATAGATGCGGCATGAGAAATGGAGTCAATATTGTAAATAAAATTTTTGTAAAATCCTTATAGTTATAGTAGAACTATTTATAACAAAAATTTTGAGCCCAGACCGATGTCAATTGATAAACAAATGTATTCGTTACTGCAAAAACAGGGCTTAAAATCGCATTTTTTAAAAACGAAAAAAGACTTTTTACGAAACTTTCAGAATATGCAGTCCTTGGCAAGTAGAATAGGTGCACTTTTTTTGTAAAATTGCAAAACATTTGATAGTTTTTGCAAAAATTAAGTTTTTCGAAAAACAAATTTTTTCGATTAGTAACGCGCTTACGTGACCCATCTTGGACTTAAAATATTCTCTAAGGGTTGTACTTTCCTGTGCAAATTGTGCGCATATTGCAAAAGAATTGGAAATATGTGAAAAATCTACCGAAACTTCGACATCTTTTTTCAGGTCGAAAAATTACATTTTTTCTTATCGTTGAAATTTAATCGGAATGGCATTATTGCCATTTGAAAGCAGATATTTTTTTAACAAATTTAAAAAGATGTCCTATGTCTAACAGGAGCCAAGAAAAATTTTTTTTCGAAAAATCGCTACGACCTCATTGATTAATATTAAGGTGTGAAATTTATAAATGTAGTTGAATACTTTTACTTCAATATAAAAATTAGTCCGCAATGATTGACCCCCCTCTTTTTACAATAAACATAATTTTGTTGGGCCCCGTAAAATGCTTGGTCCGCTAGACACGTTGATGGGCGTGGTGGGGGGAGACTCCTGCGTTACTTTTTTGGAATTAACCGCATTCGACACCCGAAATAGAAAGACATTGGCGGACAAGACACGCCTCTGCCGCGGTAATCGACACACTACGTAGAAAGACATTAGAGGAAAATTTCAGGGCACGTTCCTGCCGTGGTAAAGTGTTACAGTAACAGAACATATAACAGAATTTTATTGGCTTTTTCCGGACTGTATATTGTAAACGCCATAATTTTTCAGTTGTTCTGCTTACCGTAAATAACAATTTTTAGTACCTAAACATGCTACATTTACAATATTTGTTTAGTAACTACTACGAAAAGGGAAATTAAAACAATATGCATAAGAAAACGGAAGTAACAATCCAATCCTGGTTGCATGACCTAATGAGAGATTGTAGAAGGAAAATAATAATAAAACACATTTTTCTTATAAATAATAACCGTTGCTAGTAAATATATAAATAGAGTGCATTATATGAAACTGAGAAACAAAATGTGACTTGTACACACTTACTACATTTTACTACAAACGTAAAAAATATTCACCACTCAACAAGTGCAGACTCTTTGAACCAAATATACAGGGTGTTAGTGATAAGTNTTGCAGTTGACGACTTTTACTTCAATATAAAAATTAGTCCGCAATGATTGACCCCCCTTTTTTTACAGTAAACATAATTTTGTTGGGCCCCGTAAAATGCTTGGTCCGCTAGACACGTTGATGCGCGTGGTGGGGGGAGACTCCTGCGTTACTTTTTTGGAATTAACCGCATTCGACACCCGAGATAGAAAGACATTGGCGGACAAGACACGCCTCTGCCGCGGTAATCGACACACTACGTAGAAAGACATTGGAGGAAAATTTCAGGGCACGTTCCTGCCGCGGTAAAGTGTTACAGTAACAGAACATATAACAGAATTTTATTGGCTTTTTCCGGACTGTATATTGTAAACGCCATAATTTTTCAGTTGTTCTGCTTACCGTAAATAACAATTTTTAGTACCTAAACATGCTACATTTGCAATATTTGTTTAGTAACTACTACGAAAAGGGAAATTAAAACAATATGCATAAGAAAACGGAAGTAACAATCCAATCCTGGTTGCATGACCTAATGAGAGATTGTAGAAGGAAAATAATAATAAAACACATTTTTCTTATAAATAATAACCGTTGCTAGTAAATATATAAATAGAGTGCATTATATGAAACTGAGAAACAAAATGTGACTTGTACACACTTACTACATTTTACTACAAACGTAAAAAATATTCACCACTCAACAAGTGCATACTCTGTGAACCAAATATACAGGGTGTTAGTGATAAGTTTTGTCGAACTTTAATGGCGTATTCTACCGATGAAAATAATCAACGTTTGTCCTATAAAAATTTTTGATAGGACGCTTCCCTACGGATATACAGGGTGTTAAAAGTTTCAAATATTTATTATTTTTCCTGTAAGTTCACTGGCATAAAAGATTGAGTGATAAGATTTGGGGAATGACATTTTTTTAGTATGGATTTTTTCATGGACAACCTATTCCAAAATACATTCCAGTGGCGTAGTTATTGGGGAAGTAGGGAACCTTTTTTGAAAAAAAATCGTACGCCACTAGTTTTTTAAATAATTTTAAATGTTTTTAAAATGTACAATCAATTTGTGGTAATAAAGTATTCTTGTAAAGCATTCGTAAAATGTACTGGTCTTTAGATAATTGGAAATCAAATAAGAAGATACTTAAGTACATACGTTGCTATTTATAATTTTCTATTGATAGCAGTAGTGAAAAGGGGCGGCTTCAGCATGTCAATTAGGCCGCAAGTGGGCCGTTTTTGCCTACTTCGCTGTCCCATCACCTGTCCACTCTCTGCCTCTGATCCTCCTCAAACCTACCAGACGCCCTAATGGACGCCGGGATTTTGGTCCATGGAAGGTCTCTCATCTCAACCCCTTGCAGCTCTTCAGCACCAAAGACTTTATGTCTTATTCTCCCAAAGGCTGCATAATGTCCCAGAAAGTAGACAGGGGTGTACCCCCTTTCGCCACATTTCGGGCATAGAGGGTCCTCCTCAACTCCTATTAAACCTAAGTGCCTCCTAAGTCTGCAGTGACCTGTCAGAACCCCCACAATTTGGTTTAAGGCTCTTCGACTAAGGCTCAGCAGCCATGTCGTCTTGGGTTTGTTAGGTCCATGTATAAAACTATGGGCCTACCTACATCCTCCAATTCTGACCTAAAGTTTGATATGTCCATTTACTGAGGGCCCCCATTGATGCTGCCCCGTGTGATTCCTAAGATTGGTTCAGGTCCCTGGCCAGGTCCTCTCTAGATCCGAGACGAGCTAATTGATCAGCCCTCTCGTTACCAGGGATACCCATATGGCCCTAGGCCGTCTTCTTTGTGTTGACTGAGAGCCTCATCTCCACCTCTCTATGATCCTACAGGCTCCCTGCATTCTGTCGCATACCACGTCCAAAAATCGGCCCGCGACTAGAACCACGCCATCATCAGTGTAAGCCTGGGCATCACTATATCCTTCCAAGGTTAGACGTTCCAGGCGACCGTCCATTACTAGGCACTATAGAAGTGGCGATAGGCAGCTGCCTTGAGGGCATCCACCCCTCACTCCCAGGTCCATACGACAATCCCCCATGGCTGCACTGACCTTATTTTCCTTCAATGTCGATCTCATCCATTCGACCACAGTAGGCGATGTGCCCCGGTCTTGAAACGAGTTGCATATAGTCTTAGTTTTTGCCTTATCGAAGGCACCTTCTATATCAAAGAATATGGCCTATGCAACCTCCTTGTACTGAAGGGCCTTCTCAACTTTGTGTGTGATACTATGTAAGGCCGTCTCTGTGGACCTGCCCCACCTGTATGCGTGCTGGTTCGTGTGGATTGGGTATCTACTCAACGCCCCATCCACCAGATACCTGTCCACAATCCTTTCCATCGTTTTAAACAGAAAGGATGTGAGACTGATAGGCCTAAAAGACGCCGCAGTGTAGTCTTCTTTCTCAACCTTTGGGATAAAGACCACCTTGGCTGGAATAAGTTATCTATGAAAAAATAGTCCCTACTAAAAAATGTCATCTCCCAAATTTTATCACTCAATCTTTTATGCCAGAGAAGCTACAGGAAAAATAATATAAATATTTGAAACTTTTAACACCCTGTATCTCTGTATGGAAACGTCCTATCAAAAATTTTTATAGGGCAACACTTGATTATTTTCATCGCCATTAAAGTTTGGCAATATTTATCATTAACACGCTGTACACGCTGGAAAATTCCCGATATCACTCTATTTCCCAAACAATGGTAAATATTTTAAATTTCCTCACGAAGCTGCTCTTTGTAGGTATTTCATTTCACTGAAATACACAAATATTTTCATAGGATATTTCATTTATAAAAGTCTAAAGAAATTCATACTGTATAAAAATAGTTTTGGATCAAACAATGAGACAGTTTTTTTTTTGTATTTCCGTACAATTGAATGGTGTAATCAGTTTTTGATTTTTTTTTAAATTTAAACAAATTAACAATTACTGAAAATTTTATTGCTGCAAGTCATTTTTTACTTTTTTTTATTTTTGAGCATGTTTTTGAATTGTGATTGCAATTTTTTTTTTTCACCAAAAAGTATATGTCAAAACGAAAAAAAATGATTACCGGAAGAACCCTGTACGATAATTTTTTTAAGTAGAATTTTTCTTTGAAAAAAAAAGTCAAAATTAAATTATTTTTGCGGAAATGAGAAATAAAAAACAAAAAATCAGAAAAAAACCTGTTTTTCGCATTTTGAGGTTATGTTAAAAAATGACTTCTACAAAAGTTGTAGATTTTTGCATGATCTACAACTTTTGTATTAGATACTTTTTTGTTAGACGTCAACTTTTGCCAGAAATACCAATTATACAATTTTTCATAACATTTCAACCCCCCAAATCAACCCTCTGCCGCCCCTGCTCACGCATTTATTTTTTTTTTCGTTTATTATTAGCCCCTTTACCATTTCCACTTATAAGACTCCAGGTAACAATTTATTTTTTTCCCCTCTAAATGAGTTAATTTGATCGGTCTAATAAGATAAAATTTATTTAAAAGTTAGTCTACACAGCCACATATGTGGATTATCGTTAGTCCAGTAATGAGCATTATGAAAATTAAAAATTCCGTCACGTGTAAAAGGAGGAACCTCGTCTGTAACTAAAAATCTACTACTGCCAGCTCTCTACATTCATTGGACGAGCTAGTGGGAACAAAATAATATTCTAGGTATTTTACATACCGTTATTTAGATAGACTAGTTTGGTTAACAAATTTCCTTGTGCTTGAATTAATGTCAACAATCTGCTCTTTTATACCTGCACGCGAATTTGTTGTTCTAGGTCTTCTCAGGGCGAGGAATAATGCTGTCAGTATCTTAAACACCAAAACAAATGACCCAGGAGTAAACGACTATTTTAGTACCGATTACCATAAATACATCATGTGTCGTAAGAGATATATTTTACTTCTCTATAAATTAATAACATGTTATATTCACGTAAGACAATGATATTGTAAATAATATATTATACAAATAAATATTTCCCAATAATAATAGTATAAATAACTAAAGGATACGATAACTAACAATCAGTAATTAATCAACTGACTACTGAAAACTACTGACAACAATTTAACACCTCAACCTGTCGATATTTTGCGGAGTTAGCTTAGTTTGGAAAACGATAAACAAAACGGAAAATGATTCACAATAATTCAATAGTGATAATGAATAAGGTGATGTTTATAGAAGTAAATTATTATTATTCAGAATCAATTAGTAATAAGTAAAATTGTGATGGTGTGATACGGACCGTGGGGCTTACCAAGTTCAAATATTTTCAAGGTCATCGTACTTCCGGTTATACCGGAAGTCGATACTAACTTCCTTATTTTAAATGGAACCCCCTGTATATTATTGCATTTTTTGAAAGAGCATCCATTTTTAAGTTGAAAACATATAGCACACTCCATACTTAGGATTCCGAGATATTTTAATTTTTAAGCAAAAATTGACAGACTCAGACTGTCAGCAAAATTTAGTTTTCCCGGAAACGTAGGTTTATTTTTTTGTGCAAATTGGACATTTTGTAGAGGAAGACCTAATTTATCGAATTTGATATGAAAATTTTCTAGTTTTTATACAGAGTGGTCAAATTTTTTTTATCGAATATGAAGTTCAGAAAATGTGGAAAACTCGAAATTTTTGAACGCCAACCCCAACTTTGTTTTAATGTATTCGCATTCTGCGCTAAAATTAAGTGTAACTTTGTTAAAGTTTCTCTATACCTAAACCCAGTGTTTTTCATTTTATTTACGAATAAACATTTCCCTTTTCTTAAAATGATGTTTCCATCTGTTTCGCACATTTTAGGTTGGATGTGACAGGTAAGTAACAATCAACATGACAACTGTCACAGGTTTTTAATTGTCAAATTTATTTAGTTCCTTGTGGGTCGGTGCTCTAATAGAATCCGGTGATATAGGCAAGCGTTTGAGCATTACCATCGAATTCTATTAGAGCAGCGACCCACAATGAACTAATTCGAAGGTTTGAAAAATGTTTAGAAGTTGGGAAGTTGAAATAACACATTTTGAACATTTATTAAAATAAATTTAATAATTAAAAAGCTGTGACAGTTATTATGTCACGGCCAACCTAAAATGTGCGAAGCAAATGGAAATATCATTTTAAGAACAGGGAAATGTTCATTCGTAAATAAAATGAAAGCCACTGGGTTTAGGTATAGGGAAACTTTAACAAAGTTACACTTAATTTTAGTGCAGAATGCGAATACGTTAAAGAAACTTGGGGTTTACATTTAAAAATTTCGAGTTTTCCACATTTTCAGAACTTCATATTCGATAAAAAAAAATTGACCACCCTGTATAAAAACTGGAAACTTTTCGTGTCAAATTCGATAAATTAGGTGTTTCTCTACAAAATGTCAAATTTGCACAAAAAATAAGCCTATGTTTCCGGGAAAACTAAATTTTGCTGACAGTCTGCAGCTGTCAATTTTTGCTTTAAAATCAAAATATCTCGGAAACGATCAATCCTAAGTTTGGAGTGTGCTATATGTTTTCAACTTAAAAATGGATGCTCTTTCCAAAAATGCAATAATATACAGTTGGTTCCATTTAAAATAAGAAAGTTAGTATCGACTTCCGGTATAACCGGAAGTACGATGACCTTGAAAATATTTTAGCTTGGTAGGCCCCACGGTCCGTATCACACCATCACAATTCCAAAAAAATCCTTCTAGCGGTTTCCCAGATATCCATCGATGGAGTTCGTGGTGGGACACCCTGTATATATCTAATATATAGCTAATTATTTGAATCGGAACACACCAGAAATTCGATGTCACTGAATAGTATGAAGATTCGACCACTAATTGTTCTTGTGGTGTTTCTATCATTTTAATCGAAAAACTAACCGTTTTCAAAATTTTCAATGCGTTCTCATAGCAGAAAAATGTAGATTTTATATAATTTTCAATTATTTATCTCTTAAAATGTTTCTTTAAATATCAAAGTATTCAGGTATTATGAATTGGTATCCTTACACTTTAACCATTTTTTAAGTAACTCATTTAAATATACTCAATTTAATTGAATTTAACTTATTCCCTTCTAATCGGTTTCTAATTGGATTTAATTGAATTGCATTGTGTTGTTCAATAATGCCTAGTTTTTACTTTGTCATGATTTTTATATGCTCGCTTTATAACAGACCTATACTCCGCGGTCGAAATTATAGAGAGTGACTCAGATATAATATAAAAACACTATTACCATAATGCGTATAAAATATAAAATGATTTTTATACGGTTCAATATTATTTATCTTTGTGCCGCTCGCTACGCACATCGATAGAATCTATAATCGTCTATAGACTGAGTTACACTGAACGTGGATCTATATTCTATCTCTGTCTTTTGTTAGGGAATAGGGAAATGCTTTTTTAGTGTGTAAACGGACTTGATTTATCCGTCCTGAGAAACGTCATAGCATAAGCGTAGACGAGGGGTCTAATTCCATGGCTATAATAAATTTATAAATTAAAAAAACACAACTGGGACGTTTTAAAATGCTGTAATAATTAAAATTGATCAAAGTGCCGGTTATAGTACACCGTAAAAAAATATTAGATGTTATGTTTTATCATCTTTTTTCAATATTTTCTATATTTGTTGCCTTTTACGCAGACACGCCAATGGATTTTCGTTCCCGGCATGCTTCATCCCCCTTACTAGTCCAAGAGCTAGCGATGAGTCACTCTCTATAATTTCGACCGCGGAGTATAGTTAAAGATGTGTTTTTTGAACATACATTGTCTATGCTCGTAATCAACATTTAATCAATCTTCATTACGTGTCATTTCTTTCATCAGATTCTACTAAAAATCTTTTGTTGTCTGAATATTAAACTTAAATTCTGACCTTCACTAAGATCACTACTAATAGTAAAGGGTTTTTCAATGAGAACGATTTGATTTTAAAATAAAATTAGATTAAAATTATTTCAAATACAACCAATCTTTTTATAGTATCTTAAAGTACAGTCTATAACATTTAAGTATCGTTTAAATGTCCACCTCGACTTCGTCTACACGAGCGAATTCGACGAACCCAATTTTCGAAGAATGTGCAATAAATCGGGCGTGATCTGACGAATTCAGCGTATAATGTTCAATCTTAATGCATCAAGTGTTTGTGGTCTGTTTGCATAGACCTTAGATTTCAAATAACTCCAAAAGAAGTAATCTAAAGAAGTTAAATCACAGCTTCTTGGAGGCCAGTGAACAGTTGTATTCCTTGAAATTATCCTTTCGTCAAACTTTTCTTGCAATACGTCGATAGTTTCATGAGCAGTGTGACATGTGGCACCGTCTTGCTGGAACCACATATACTCTAAATCAAATGCATCTACCTTTGGTCACAAAAAATTTCTTAACATCTGTCGGTATTGTTCACCATTCACTATAACTACATCTCATTTTGGAAAAAAAAAATGGTCCGATGATGCCACCATGTCATAAACCATACCATACAGTTACCTTTAGCGGATACAAAGGCTTCTCGTGAATCTGTTGTGGATTGTTTTCACACCAAAAAACAGCAATTTTGCTTGTTAACATATCCACTTAACCAAAAATGATCTTCATCTGAAAAGATAATTTTTTTCGCAAAATTAGTATCCCTTTCAAGTTATTCTAAACTCCAAGCAGCAAATTCTTGGCGCCGACGATGGTCCAGTGGCTTAAGTTCTTGGGTCAAAACAACTTTATCAACTTTATACGGGTGTAAATACGGTACGGTCTTTTTGCAAAATCCGTCAAGTTGTCGTATTTTTAAGCCTTATCTGTTGAGCACAACGAGGAATTGATAAATTTGGATCCTCTGCAACACTAACTCTTACAGCAGCAATATTCTCAACAGATCTGGCATTTCGACGTCTTACGGGCATTTTTACATCGTGAAGAGTAAAATTATTTTCTATCATGCGCGCTCGCTATGGGACCTATAGTGTAGGGGGTTAGGTGCACGGAAAGTGCTAGTACTTTCCGTGCACCTAACCCCCTATGTTATAGGTCTCATAACGACTCGCACTTGTGACAGAAAATAGTATGTGCAACTCGTTCGGAAAAGTTGCCATAGCGCCACTTGGGCGCTTTCAACTGCGTCCGCGTGGCGCTATTGGCAACTTTTCCCCACTCGTTACACAATGTACTATTCAAATTTCTCAACAATCTGATGTGACAAATGGCAAGCAAACGTCTATTTTCATAAAATCTTTGGATAATAACCAAACGTTCTTGAAGCGGGAATGTATCCATAATAAAGTATAGGTACTGAACATAAATGACAACTAGTGACAGGTATAACTTTATTACCATGATTATCATATGGTTTCAAAATCATATCATTCTTATTTAAAAACCCATTACCTTTAATTGTTTCTAAAAATCATACAAACGAATTCAGTGTCTGTCAAATTTAAGCATTCTTAAAAGCATTTTGTTAAAGACAGTTTTAAATTCAACCAAACAAAATAGTTATACATATAGAGCTACACAATGTCAATAAAATTCTAATAAATTCTGAATATAAAAATTCTCAATATGATCTATACCTACGCCTCTTGTCCATAACGCCTAACTTAGCGCTCGGCTTTAAATGAAGCACTTTAAGGCTAGGTATGTAGTATGCAATTAAGACGGTTGTACACAATGCCAATAACTTGTACAAGTTACTGAAATCCAGTACTGAATTTATTACCTACTTTCCTAGTGTAAATATGTATTATAGCCCTAAATTTCAGCGCTGATCTTAGTAACGATTCCAGCCCAATGAATGAAGATGAATAAAAAGCAATCCTATATTGGCGCAACATGCTATTCCCTCTTTCATTTTTGAAATGAATACTGTGTACAGTCTGACAAAATTAATTTTGTCCGCGCTATGCGCAGATCAAAAAGAGAGTGCGCAATAGGAGTGACAAAGATAGGAGACCTTAATGCTGGGCAGGTACCTTCTATGCAATGTTATGCATATCGATGTTCACCATTGGATGTTCAGACAGATAATGAGCTTCAGTCTGGTGAACTTTATTAATTAACACAATGAAATTTCACTAAATATAACATTCTGTACATTAGAAAACATAAATATTTGGCGCCCAAGACGAGGCGAGGTTTCCTGCATGCGAAAAGTAAAACAAAATCAGCATATAAAAATTAAATATAATAGCAATCAAATATCAATTTGATTTCATAAAACCTAAATGTTAGTAAATCTTGAATACCTATAAGTAACACAGGGTAGGGAAACAGGAATCACGGAAAACGAAAATCAGAACAGTCAAACAAAAATATCTGAGATCAGTGAACGAGTGCATGGGTTTGCGCTCATTCTAGCAAAAATGGAAAAAATGCAGAAGCGAAATAAAGAAAATTAGAACAGATAGAAAAAGAGAAAGATGAGAAATTAGAACGACGAGAAAAGAAGTGGGAAGAAAAATTAGAAAATTAGAAAAACGATATGGGTAAAGGAAGAGACCATAAATTTAGCACAGTATATCTAGAAATATCTAGAACCGACAATAACCGAAGCTGATATAAAAAAGTACATCGCAAGGCATTTTACAGATGAAATAAGAGATTCAGGAAATAGTAACACAACCAGGAGGGATGGAGGGCGCGCTGGAGAGAACATCACTCCAGAGAAAACAAACTATGAACATCAACCAAGACAACTATAAAACCAATATAATAGGAAAATATATCAGAAACAATAATATGTACCTACACTAGTATAGAATAGAAAATGAACATAGAAATTATATGAGGAAAACGTTTGAAGAAGTTGGAAAAAACAAAATAGTAACAGGAGAGAAACTCAAACAGAAAAATATAACAATTACAGAAGACAAAATCAAGATAAATAGCTATAACAGAAAGGAAAAGGAGAAAACAGTCAGAGTGGAAGAAAACTGTAGTCACAGATGAACCACTAAACAACCAGGATTTTTAATAGCTTGCAAATTAAATAAGCAACCACTACTCACATCCAACAGAATTTATAGACATGGAACTGGACGAACATTTTCGAAAATAAAATTCACAAAATTAAGAAGATAAAGTTAATTGCTACAAATAATAAGAAAATTAATACTGATGTGATAATAGGAGAGGATCTGGTTAACAAGCACAAATGCACATATTGATCTCGAAGAAAGAGAAATTAAAATAAATAATGAAATAATAAAATTAATTAAACTGTAAGAAGACGAAGAAAAGAGCAATGCTCATATAAATGTTAGAGGCAGTAGCGAAGAGGCGGTATCTGAAGAAAAAATAAATTGTCCTTCTACCTATAACACACATACAAGTAAGTTAGGAACAGTCAATTATGTTTCTCGAATGGCGAAAAGCAATGTGCATCATTGCAAGTTGCGCAAAACACCTTTCAGTAAAAGATATCCAGTGTCATACAATTATAGGGAAGAACTTAAGAAAGAATTAATTAAAATGGAAAAGGAAGGAATAATAGAAAAGCCTAAAACAAATTACATAAATCCACTGGTGAACTGTGAAGAAGAAAGATGGCAACAAAAGGTTATGTTTTGACGCAAGAAAGATAAATTAAATAACGAAAAAACAGTAAGATAGCCCGTAAAACATCGATGTCTTAATCAGAAAAATAAGGAAATATATGACATGTACAAAACTAAATTTGTACAACAATAAGTACAAGTCGAGAAGGTCAGGTTTCTTGGTTTACAAAGAAGCACAAGAGACTGAAAAATATACGGAACATGTTAACAAGATAATATAAAATGTCAAGTTATACAGGAAGAGACAGAAAAACATGATAAGAAAAAGAGTAAGTTCCAAAACAATATACATATATAATCTTATCTAATTGCAAACTCTGAACCGAAATACAATAAGTAAGTACCTATAAGATTTAAAATAATATTTAAACATTTGCATCGTTATTTATTTAATATATCTAAATGAGAGTGTGAGAAATAAAAAAGCTATGAAATAAGATTAACAAGAAAAACATATAAATATTCCGGTACGTCTTCGTGGCCGTAAATATTAAAGTATAAAAAGGTCCTTTATTTGTATATGCCTGCTGACCACTTATGAATAAAAAAAGCAGTTAAATTTTATGGTTCTACAGAAATGCTCATTCATGAGGATACTAACATATTAAATACTGAATATATAAATATATTTTCGATAATTTGTACAAAATATATAGGAATATACGTTTTTCTAAATGATTATATAAGGTTCTTCGGAAACATGACAATATTCTTTTTATATGATTAGCCATCTCTGTAATTAAATAAATTTTCAGTATTATCGTATTACCGACTGCTGATTGAAAGGTTGCAAACGCAGTATTCGAAAAAGCCGTAGACATTCATGAATACAAATATTTATCCAAAAAAGTAATAAGCAAATAATTACAACATAAAGCATATACAGGGTGGTCCACTTTTTTCGATCAAACTTCAAGAATCAATACATTATCAAAAAATAATGTTAGTTTGCTAAATAAACTATACCCGACAAATGTTTACTTTTTGAGATACAGCACGTTAAAGTTAAAGGTGATGAGGTTTCACCCGTAAGATTTTTATAAATGATTTGGCACTGTACGTGTGATCTTTGGAGAATTTTTAAATCTTTTTACTTTACCAGTGGCGGAGAAAATAGGGGTCCCCATTGTTTTAGTAAAAAAATATTGGTACGCCACTGGCTTTAAATTTAAAAATCAATATTTTTTGGATTCTCTGCTTAATTTGGGACAAAAAATTAACCTTGTAAGTTTTTCGTAACTATTATCATTTTCAAGTAAAATTTATTTACTTATTTCTATACAATAACGTGGACATATTACCATGCGAATTTATTATTTATTATGTTTTACTTGCCTAAACATAATTTGCCTAATTCTAATACAAGTGTACATAAAAATCTGATAAGTCGAGAGTTTCTCAAATCGTAAGACGCCTTCGATATTCTTCAAGATTGTTTGGCGTTGCTATCGCAATTTCCGTAAACGTGCATATCACTTCAATCCCGTACAAGATCTACATCCAGGAGATGCTGAAAAAAGGTTAAGCTTTTGTCGCTGGATTTTAAACCGTTGGCAGTATAACAATGAATTTATTCGAAATATTTTATGGACCGATGAAGCTTGTTTTACAAGAAGAGGCACATTTAATTATCACAACAGTCATATTTGGGCTCATGAAGTGAGACGCCGATCATACCAGCAAGAATTTAGTTCTAATATCTGGTTAGGTGTGATGGGTGGAAATATTTGTGGACCTTATGTATTACCTCCAAGGCTAAATTCAGTATCATTTGCTAATTTTCTGGAAAATAAGTTATTTCAATTACTGGAAGATATTCCCTTAAACCAAAGATATCGCAGTTGGTTCCAAATGGATGGAGCTCCAGCTCACTCTGGTCAAATAGTTCGCAACTAGATGAATGTAAATTATCAGAACCGCTGGATAGGACGTTTGCCATATGAACCGTTGTTTAATGTGGAGGGGCCGGTGCCTTGGCCTCCTAGATCACCAGATCTTAACCCCCTCGACTACTATGTATGGGGTACGTTGAAAGATGATGTTTACTCTGTACCAATTGAAGACAGAAATCAGTTGCAGAGAAGAATAATAGACGCCTGTGATAATCTCAAGCAGAGGCCACATGAAATCATCGCGGGGATAAATTCTTTAATACGAAGATGTGAAATGTGTATTAATGCAGCAGGCGGGCATTTCGAACAACTTCGTTAGATGTTATGCAGCTGTAATTATTTTCAATAGTTTTATTAAATATTGATTATTGAATTGATACAGTAATTATTTTATTGTCGTGCAATTTGTAGGTCTATTGTAATAGTAATAATAAATAAATTTTACTTGAAAATGATAATAGTTACGAAAAACTTACAAGGATAATTTTTTGTCCCAAATTAAACGGAGAATCCAAAAAATATTGTTTTTTAAATTTAAAGCCAGTGGCGTACTAATATTTTTTTACTAAATCAATGGAGACCCCTATTTTCTCCGTCACTGGTAAAGTAAAAAAAAATGAAAAATTCTCCAAAGATCACACGTACAGTGCAAAATCATTTATAAAAATCTTACGGGTGAAACCTTATCACCTGCAGAAAAATTCGAAAAATATATTTTTTTTCGGGAAAATTTAACGCGCTGGGTCTCAAAAAGTAAACATTTGTCGGATATAGTTTATTTAGCAAACTAACATTATTTTTTGATAATGTATTGATTCCTTAGGTTTGATCAAAAAAAAGTGGACCACCCTGTATATCTAATTGGTGCTAAAGTAAATAATAATCGATGGTTCTCCAATCATTTCAATTTAGACAAGTTGATGTTTGCTATAGTTAAAATACATACATTTTAAGTAATTTACTATTAGACTAACGGCAAAATTTCCTCAATTAGGTTCATATTGAAGGTTTATGTCGATTATTTTTCATTAATTTATTTCCAGTTTTACTCTATTAGTTACTACATTTACATTATATTGTACATTCTTTACATCCTATGTGTTATGGCTATCCCATGAGAAACGGTTAGAGAAATTAAAAAATATTTGAAAAGTGAAATGATCTCTTTTGTTTTTACACATAGACAAAAAAAAATAATGCAAATAATATATTATCGATATTTACATAGTATTCGCATTTCTTCGACATGGATATACGTAAAATATTTAATATTTACATAGTTATATGACTATACAGGGTGTCCCGTTTATGTTTCAAAAAAACTTGTGTGCAAGTTCCTAATGGAAGAATAATAGGGGTAGTTCATGTAAAGTTTTTTTCTTAGACGCCCTGTTTTCGAGATACAGTGTGTTGAAGTTGTTACTTTCCAAATGGTTTTCCTTAATTATCTTTAAATCGGCTAAAGATAAAAATGTCAAAATTTGTACACTAGTAAACATCAACTGTGCGTTAAGAATAATGTGCAAACGGTTTCTTTCTGAAAAGCAGTGTCGCC
>NW_019417174.1:9032-20558 GCF_000390285.2 Anoplophora glabripennis | reverse complement strand
CAGAGAACACTATATCAACGAGAAGCGACAGCAAGGCTTTCTGCGTTAACAGTTTTCGTATGCGCATGCGCGAATTGGGTTGTGTTGTTGTCAGTTGTCAGTGGCTGTCAGAGCCGCCAAATATAAATAGAAGAAACGAGTAATAGTTTTTTGGCGGTGGACAGTTGTGTTGTATAATGTTAATTGATAGTGGATTTATTTGTATTGTATTTCGTTTCCATCTACAATTAGAATCAACTTGAAATCAATAAAATGCATGGTTATTATTGTGCTTTTCGCGATTGTTCATCCAAAACTGGTGAAGGATTACCTAACCCTTTTAAGATTACGTAAGGATTAGAAAGGTAATCTGAAAAAAGTATTTTTAAAATAATGTGGTATGTTTTTTTGTAATATGGTATTGCATAAGTATAGAGAATATTTTTAGGAGAATATTTATTTTTGTTTGCAGTGCTCGAGTGTGGATAGAAACTTGCAATAGACTCGATTTATTGGCTAGGATTGTGGATGTATACAAGAATTATAGGCTTTGTAAACACCATTTCGAAACCAAATATGTTGGTAAAAGGAATGTAAGAATAACCTTATTGCCAAACGGAATAGCTATACAGTTTCCTCAACTTAGAAATGGGCAAGAAGAGCTAGAGGCAAAAATTGTGGAAGATTGTCCCAAAGAAGTTATTGCATTGTCAGGTACCTATTTTTAAAAAACTATTTCAAATATTGCAGAAAAATATTATATCTGTTTAATAAAATTATTAGTTGTAAAACATCTTGTTTTATTTTTTTATATATTGTACCTAATTTGTCTACATTTTACCACAATTATCCTTGTATTATATGAACAATGAACAATACTGATGCAGTTTGTTCAGTGTACATCTATTCAAAAGTGTAACTTCTGTCAGTGTAAACGATTGTGTTTCTGTCAAATCGGTTGACTCTAGCGTGACCACAAAACATCAAAGGAACCGTCGATTCTGTCGCTTCTCGTTGGTATAGTGTTCTCTGATTATAGTCTTAAATGCAAATACTGTTGGTAGCTAAATGTCTTCAGCTCATTTAATCGTAAGGTCCTCTTTCAATTTAATATTTTGTTAATGTACTTGTGCCGCTTTATGTGAGCAAAAAAAATGCAACTTAATTTTTCTCGAAAATGGTACATGTTACAGAATTTCGACAAGTATACCTTTTTTTTTGTAGTATCCTTTAGAGTTTACAGAACCGTTTAGAAATGAAATAAATTTTGACTTTTAACATATTTTTTCTTCGATTGTACGCCTTCAATTACCTGTATCGGCGACACTGTATTTCAGAAAGAAAGCGTTTGCACATTATTCTTAACAGCGTCATTACTAATTGAATCCGACAAAAAGTAAAGTATGCACTTTTACAACTAGTAGGCTATGATTGCATGTGTAATTTTTGACATTTACAAAGACTATTACACATTACCACGTACTATTCCATCGGCTTGGAAAATGCCTGCAAAATTTTTTATTTCGTGAAAAAGTTGTCATGTTAGTATTGAGGTTTTGTGAGGGTAATTGTCGACGAAGCGTACAGGAGTACCGAAGAAGATTTCCTTATCGTTTGATTCCATACCGGGGGACCTTTGCTAATGTTGAAAGGAGGGTTCGAAAGACTGGATCATTTCTAGTCAGTAACGAAGGAGGCCGTGTTAATCATGCGGTAAACGCACGAAACGAGGTATGACTTTTAAGAAGTATTAAAAATGACACTCATATCAGTAGTAGGCGATTATTTAGACAATTTAATAAACCACATGCCACGGTTCATCGAACTATAAGACGTAATCTGCTTCACCCTTATGATATCTAAAATATTCAACAATTTAGGCCAAAGACTAACTTTATATAATTTTATTTTGCGTCGGGATATTAGGTCTCATGAGAAGATTCTTTTTACGGATGAGGCCCGTTTCATTCGAAGAGGAATCACATTGCATTATTTTCAAGAATATTCGGCTGAAAATCCGTATGCAATAATTCCTTCTCGCCATTTTCAAAATGAATTTTAAATAAGCGTGTGGGTTGGTATTGTCGGACGTTATTTGGTTGGGCCAGTTATTCTACCAAACCGGCTGAATGGTGCAAATTATTTATTTTTTTACAAAATACTCTCCCTGGGCTACTCGACCTTTGCAATTAAATGTGGTTCATACACGATGGTGCTCCACCGTATTTTAGTGTTAATGTACGAGACTTCTTGAACCGGTAGTTCCCGAATAGGACGAATAAACAGTTGTCCAGGAAATTGGCCCCCAAAATGACCAGATCTGAATAAATGTGAGATCTTTCTATGAATTTGTTTATTTTACACCGGTTGCATCTGATTGTGAAGCAGATTTATGGAATCATATAAATAATAAATGCAACGCCATAAAAAATGACCCACAGTTATTCCGCAGAGTAGAAGGCGGAAGGTAAATTTATGTAAGTATTAGAGAAAATGGTGACCATTCTCAACATTTATTGTAGTGCTATTTAACGATATCGGTAGTTCATGTGGTTAAAGTTGAATTTGTTAATGTTTTGTTTGTAAGGATTCTCTTTCTTAATATGATAAAAACAAAATAAAGAATATAGTTTAATGATATTGCTTTTTCTTGGTACTTTTTAGTAAACGTCAAAAATGACATATGAAATTATAGCCTACTAGTCGTAAAACTCCATACTTTACTTTTTGTCCGACTCAAATAGTAGTGACTTTGTTTCACAAAATCCCGATTCTTTCAAAAACCATTATTTTTTCGAAAAATTTGTACATAAGTAAAAATTTTTTTTAAATTAAACCTGTAATACTGGTAAAACTATTTAATAATTGGCATACTGATAAAAAATCGGTGTCATTTTAAGGACACCCTCCGGCCCTTATTGGGCTTTCAACAAATTCATATTTTTACCCATTAAAGATAACAATAAACGTAAATCATGTACCAAAGTTGGTTGTTCCATGCATTGCTGAAATATTATTAAAAAATGTTATATAACAAACACAACGAGTTATGAAACACCTTGTATATCTTCAAAGATTTGTACCTATATTTTTTGAAAGGAAAATTACATTCAGTTGTAAGTGTAATTTTCATGAGGTTAATTCATTTGAACAATCTCTGTCAAAATCTCGGTCGAGTCATTTAAAAATAAATTAAAGAACATACTTTATAATAATATTCCCATGAATAAACCTACTTCGAAATCTTATCCTCCTTGGTTTAATGGTCATATTATTTATAATATTAAACAAAAGCACTTATGTTGGCGAAGGTTTAAAAAGTTGAATAACGATGATGATTTAAATGTCTTCATATAAAATCTGATATCATTTTAGCAAATGACGCCTACCTTCACAATATTGAATATAATATAAAATCATTCCTGTTATTTTCCTGATGTTTGTAAAATGTTCCATTTATAAAAAAGGTGAAAAAGTTGAACTGATTAATTATAGGCCTATCACTATTATCTTTAACTTTGCGAAGGTTTTAGACATTATTCTTCATAATTTCATTTAGTCTCGCTTGAAATGCAATATCTATTGAACAACATGGCTATATGAAGAACAGGTCAACGGTGACTAACCTAGTCACAAAGTGTCAATACATAGCTGAAAAGCTTAACCGGGAGAGTTAGGTTGTTGTTGTGTATACTGACTCTAACAGACTCGGCCGCGGATTAATATGAAGACAACATGGCAAACACGATGAAAGTCACTTTTATTTCATTTGTTAGAAATTGAATTTTAAAGTTTAAAACTAAATTCGGAAATCATACAATTTAAGTTTTAAATCAAAATTTTTGTGAACGGGTAATTTTTTATCGGTGAAAACGGTGAAAGTACCGTGACCTTAGACCGCTATGATTTTTCAATTTTCTTTATTTCTTATTATTTGATCGAAAGTATTCGAAAAAATGACAAATATGATGTACGTCATTAAAAAAATAGCAAAAACTATGCAAGTCCAAAATAAAGTTTTATAACTGCTGCAAGTCAGTAATCTAATAATCATAAACATTAAAAGTAACTTATGTCATAAAAACAGGAATTCTTTTATCTCCCTTATTTTATTATTTTTTCTTTTACATTCTTTTTCCTCGCGTTCTTTTTGTCTACTGTTTGGTTTTTCGTTTGCTTCATAGAAGAAGTGTTCCGTTTCTTTTTATTAAGTTCTTGAGGTATTCTTTTCCATCATTTTCTGGCATGTTTGTGTCGTTTTTACTCTTCAATAATGCTGTTTTTTATGCACTATATTTATCACAAATATTGTAGGCATCGCTGCGTAGATTAGTCGAAGAAATAAAGCACAAAAAACCGTCTTACCTCCGAAATCTGTGCAGTAAGCTGGATCGTGATCCAGTTTTTTGCATTCGATTCGTTAGAGCGTCCAGAAAGTTTGTGACCCTATGTGATCAATGAGAAATGAAAATTGCATCGGTGCATAAGAAAAATGCATTTTTAAAATTGCATCTCGAAGAGTTAAAAAATGAAAAATTTATAACTTAGAAAATATTGACGAAAATGAGTTCAATTTTGCTACTCGGGGGTTTTTGGGGTCGCTGAACACAAATATCATGACGGCAACGTTCTTCGAGGTACCTAGTGCCCAGGGTGACCGGTTTCCATGTCGTCTCCTGGAGTTTTGTGGAAATCCATTATAAACTTAGCCGAAACTTGTCACCTCGGGGTTTATGAGGTCGCTCAACACGAATATCGAGATCCTCAAGGTTCCTAGTACCCAGAATGTCTGGTTTCTGTGACAACTATTTTATTCTTAATTATTTTTAATTATAAAAATACATTTATTCATTACAAAAATTACATGTTTTCAAAAAAATATTATACTTAGATATCTTTATAATATTAATTTTTCTTATTTCACGTGTGCGCTGTAACTTGGAGCGTATCCGTATATATACTTATTAGTATATATGTAAGAGTAAACATGTACCTAAAATTTCATCAATGCTACCAACTGTATTAAAAGCGCCAAATTAAAAAAAAATGTTTCGGATTATTTATTTAGATATTCGATAAAGCTTATGAAGATGACATCGGTACCTCGGAGACCATTACCGTTGTAAGTTTCGGCTAATTGTAAGTTTATAATGAATTTCCACGAAACTCCAGACGACGTGGAAACCGGCCACCCTAGGCACTAGGTACTTCGGAGACCGTTGCCGTCGGGATACTCGTGTTCAGCGACCTCAAAAACCCCAAGGTAACGAGTTTCGGCTAAGTTTATAATGAATTTTCACAAAACTCAAGGAGATTACGTGGAAACCGGCCACCCTGGGCACTAGGTACCTCGGAGACCGTTGCCGACGTGATATTCGTGTTCAGCGACCTCAAAAACTCCAAAGTAACGAGTTTCGGGCTAAGTTTATAACGAATTTCCACAAAACTCCAGGAGACGACGTAGAAACTGGCCACCCTGGGCACTAGGTACCTCGGAGACCGTTGCCGTGATATTCGTGTTCAGCGACCCCTAAAACCCCCGAGTAGCAAAATTTAGTTCATTTCCATTAATATTTTCCGAGTTATAAATTTTTCATATTTTAACTCTTCGAGATGCAATTTTGAAAATACATTTTCCTTATGCACCGATGCAATTTTCATTTCTCATTGATCACATACGGTTACAAACTTTCTGGACGCTCTAACGAATCGAATGCAAAAAATCGCATCGCAATCCATCTTACTGCACATATTTCGGAGGTTCAATGTTTCATTTCCTCGACTAGATGTCCAAATTTAATGTTGAAACTCATTGTTGGCCTGCGGTTCTTTATTGAAGTCATGGATACAAGCCCTGTTAAGTAACTGTTGTGTTCACCTCTGCTCGACATGTTATTAAATTCCCTAATAATGGTATTCCTTTCCAAAGGTCCAATATTGTGATACATCTTACAAAAAAAAAATCGATAAAAAACGAAACGGCACAAATATCTCCAATACCGTTAGAGATAGGTATAGGGAACCTATACACAGTTTGAAAGAGTTATAAATTTCCCAACTCCCAAAGTAAAAATATACTGGGTGTTCCATTTAAAATAACCAAGTTATTGCTGTTGAGAGAAGTATTCAGCAGTTTTTTGAACACCCTGTATAATACTAAGTGACGACAAATATAACAATTTATAACTTCAAGGATCTAAAATAGACCCTCCAAAGCTGCTTCCTTAAAATTATTTTTTTATTGCTAATATTAAATTTCTACGCTATGCCTGCATTTTCACTTAAATTGAAATATCTCACAAACTGTAAGCCCTAGGTATGCAGAACCTTTAATAAAGTTCACCTATTTTTTTACGGTGGTTTCAAAAATGCAGTAAAATACAGGGTGTTCCATTTAAAAAAACATAACTTTGATATGTTACGCTTTTCCTGGACACCCTGTATATCTCAAAATATTTTTAAAATGTAGCCGTAATCAACCTACACATACCCACCTAAACAGGTTTCTGTAACATTTGCCGTTTGGTCACTAGCGACCGAGGCGTTACTGGTGGCCCACCCTGTATATCAAGTCCAACTTTTAAAGAATCATAGAATTCTTAGGAGGCATTTTACGCTCTATATAATTAGAAATGCCATGGAACTTTGGAAGATAGTAGTTAATATACAGTTAAACCAAATGTCAAAAGAGGTTTTTACTTATACTGTATTATGCGTAAAGTACGTATTGATATAAAAATGTACATCGTTGTCGTTGTACATCCTGCTGATTTGCACCGGAGATCACGATCAGAGGAAGTGGTTTAAGTAAGGATAATAACATTAATTACATTTGCCCTGTATACCACTAATGGTCTTTGAGGGGGCTGTAATTGGCCATTCAATTACAATTCCGCAAATGCTATCAGTGGGGGTGAGAGTGCTCTACCGAGCCACTTTGCTCGTGTTTCATTTTCTCGCAAACAATACGATAAATTACATTACTTAGGTTCATTATTCGCCTTATTTTTGTCAATTACTGACAATGTATTCCCCCGGTTCATTAATACCAATAGTAAACTGTAGCTCATTTATTTCATCGATAGCAGTAGCTAGACATAGGTATAACATGTTATATATGACGACTTTAAGGGACGAGCAATTTTAAGCCAATCAGTGTGTAAACATGGATCTGCAAATCGACAGGGCCTCAAAATTTTACTTTAATATGATTTTTAACAATACTTACGTATAAATCAATATTGGGGACATGCACGCCTAATCTAGCGATTAGCAAAATTTTGATTATAATATTCACATGTGACTATGCTAAATAGTTTTGGAGCAGCACCATTCTGCATTACCTTGGGTGTATGCTGGGTAGGACACATTCTGTAAAATGTCTGTACTGATCGCCAAGTCTCGGAAGCAAAAAGCGTAGTTCTTTAAGAAGATAACTCATATATAAATATGAACTAAAAACATAATTATAGCGTGTGTTTTTTCATCAGCCAGATTGTTGTGACCGTTTATTATTGCACAACAAAAAAGAACATGCCTTATGGTAAATAATACTAGTGATAATAATCCTGCTTCTAATTTATTTAGCATTCAAGCACAAAATTCTATTCTATTTGCAAACCATACGCCTTGGGGGTGATCGGGATAAAGGTACATAATTACATACATAATAGCTGTTTTACATTGACAATTTATTCATCAATAAATTGACGAATTAATTGACGAATTTATTGATAAACAGTGTGGTTTTACACTGCCACGGATTTTGTCAAGTTTTTGACGTATGAATCAGTTCTATCAATGAATCAAAGAAGCAAATAAATTTCAAAAATGTCACCTTTCCACTCATAATTGTAGTGATACAACAGCGGTACCGTTCTGACACATATTGGGTTGGTGCTTCCGAACTTCACGAAGAAATTGACGAAAATTAAAACATGCTCTAATTCGTCAAGAACTTGATGAATAAATTGATGAAGTTATTTGACATCTGATTTGGTGCATTACACTTGTCAAATTTCTTGATGAAGCGACTTCATCAATTAATTGATCAATAAATTGTCAATGTAAAACAGCTGTTAGTAATGTTTAATTGATAATTGAGCTATTGTCTTTATTGAGTTGCTTTTAGGATTTTCTTCAATTTCGTTAGGAGTTAGTTTTTTCTACCTGCACGGTTGTTACTGTTCTAGGACTTTCGATAACGGCAGTAGATCTTGGGCTGAATTTTAGTCTCATTATTTAAATAAGTATTAGTTGCTGTTTTATGCAGGGTTTATTAATCTATCTCTACCTCATAACTTCAGGACGATGTCCTTACGATTATTTAAAATGAATGCAGTAAGGGTCTAAAGTCACTGGTTTTCGAAATAAATGAGATTTAGAAAAATATCAAGTTTTTTCAAATATATTTGGAAATATTTGTTAAGTTAATGAAACTTCCTAATGATTTAGTTAATTCCAGGCAAAAGTTCCGTCAAACAATTTTTCTGCGGCCTTTAATAACAATGATTCGCACCATGTTCACCACCAGTTGTAAAGATTAAATCATTAGCTCAAAAATATTAAAAATTAGTTAAATAAACCCACACGCCAAATTGAACAGTCGAGGGTTACTTTTATGAAATAGTTTTGTCTAACCAAAAAANTCCAGGCAAAAGTTCCGTCAAACAGTTTTTCTGCGGCCTTTAATAACAATGATTCGCACCATGTTCACCACCAGTTGTAAAGATTAAATCATTAGCTCAAAAATATTAAAAATTAGTTAAATAAACCCACACGCCAAATTGAACAGTCGAGGGTTACTTTTATGAAATAGTTTTGTCTAACCAAAAAAAGTCAAAAAAAGTTCAAAGACGAAAACACTGGATTTTCGTAACCTTAACGACTTTTTTAAAGTGCGCGATATTAAGTGATGTGTTTTGTATTTTCTATTTGTCTGCTTTTTTCAGTGTGAGATTTTTTAGTTAGGCAAAACTATTTTCATAAAAATAACCCTTGACTGAGCCATTTGCAAGGGTTTATTTAACTAATTTTTAAAATTTTTTCACAGGTGGCAAAGTACCCAAAAAAATAAAGAAAGAAAAAACGAAAACTATACCATAAATAAATAACTTCAGACAATACATTAGCCCAAACTTCATAAATCTCCAGAGACATTTTAATAATAGGTTTATTAGTTGATTTTGATTTCAGTATTCTGTAAATAAAAAAGTAATGATTTTAAACTTTTGAATCATTAAAGACTTTTTGTCTAAATTAATATAAAAAAATAATATCCTCAAGTTGTAACATAGACCAGAAAACTCCTTTATATAGAGTTTCAATGGAACCAAAAACAATATGGCTCTGAAATTTTGTTTACGAGGGTTATCAGATATGGTCTCTTCAATGAAAATAATGCCATCAACGTAGCACTTTCGGTTATACCGGAAGTAGCTGTCAATTTCGTTATTTTAAATGGAACAATATTGTATTATCGACAAGATAAATTAAAAATACGTCAAAAATGTTAGAGCTTCCCTGTACCTAAATCCAACCGTTTTCGAGATAATCGACATTTTATGAAAATTTTGACAGAAAGAACATAAGATGCACTAAGCGTCCCATTTTTTGCGTTATATTTTGAAAACTTAAAACCGACAAAACTTTTTAAATTCAAATGGAACACTCTATATTTTTTTGCATCATATTATAGAAAATAAAATTCTCTTTTCACTGATATAGGCAATGTAGGGGTTACAGGTTCAATTTTCTAGTGCATGTTATGTTCTTTGTGTATTCCGAAAAAAGTGAAAGCTCCCACAACGAAAAAATATATAAGGAATTTTCGAAACGCTTGTATCTGTCAAAATTTGAATAAAATGTCGATTATCTCGAAAACGGTTAGATTTAGGTACAGCGAAGCTTTAACATTTTCGACTTATTTTTAATTTATCTTGTCGATAATGCATATATATATATACATATATACATAATTTGAATAAAATGTCGATTATCTCGAAAACGGTTAGATTTAGGTACAGGGAAGCTTTAACATTTTTGACTTATTTTTAATTTATCTTGTCGATAATGCAGTATACAGGGTGAGTCAGAAATAATGGGTCAACAATAAGCTGGAGATACTAGACACCAAAATATTATGTTTGAGCTCATCATGCCTTATACGAATGTCGCTGGTTTTAGAAATACAGGGTTTTTAAGGTTTAAATTTTATTTTGAAATTTCTCAATAATTGGGAAAGTTTTAATAGCATGACTCTGAAAATTGGTACTAATGGGTTTTTTGGTGTGAGAATTATGAATTTGAAGCTTATTTTGACGTTGCTCCTAGAGGGCGCTAGTTCCGCCATATTATTTAGGTAAATCAAAACATATTTTTTTTATCTGTTGACCTATGCTTAAGAAAAGTTAAAAATCTAAAAGAACGTCCAATTCTACATAAAAAATATACTCTTGTTTAGGTCGCCTAACTTTATCGGTTTCTAAGTTATTTGCATTTAAAAGTTTCAATGTATGTATTTTGTGGTGATTTTTTATTCTCAATTATTGACAATAGTAATAATAACAAACCTTAAATCAAATGCTGGATGTGTCCACCACCTACCTCAATACATTTTACTATACACTCTCTTAAATGTCTCTGAATATTAAACAAAATGTCCCTATTATTTTTAAATGCATTCGCGGCTACTTGTATTTTCTGCCGCAACTCCTCAACAGAATTAATTTCTTCCCGATACACCACATCCTTCAAGTTTGACCATACTGAGAAGTCCAGAGGGTTTAAGTCTGGACTTCTCGGTGGCCAACAAAATTCACTCCCACGGCCAATCCACCGATGAGGAAAATGTTCATTTAAATACTGGCGTACCGGCAAGGCAAAATGTGGTGGCGCACCGTCGTGCATAAACCACATACTTTCTCTTAAAGCGAGTGGTACATCATCTAGAAGCTCGTTTAAATTATGTTGAAGAAAGTTTAAATAATGAGGTCCAGTTAGATTGGGTGATAATTCAAAAGGTCCTATGAAAAAACCAGAAATTAAACCACACCAAATATTCACCTTAAACTCATGCTGAAAATGTTTTTCTTTTACAGCATGCGGATTTTCGGAATCCCACAAATGATTGTTCTTCCAATTGAAAACTCCCCGTCTAGTAAATGTCGCCTCATCGGTAAATAGAATCCTATTGAGGAAATCTGGGTTTTCCATTTGCATATTTTGTACAAACTGAGCAAATTGTAGGCGAGCTGGTAAATCTTGAGGCAATAACTGCTGAACCGGAGTATAATGATATGGATGGAGCATTTCTTTTTTCAAAATTCTACAAATGGACGATTGGCTTACCCCCGTTGCCGCACTTAACCGACGAGTACTCATACCGGAGTTTTCTGAAACACGAATTAAAATTTCCTCTTCTTCATCGACTGTGATCGATTTTGGAGTACCATGGTTACTTTTTGGTCGAAAAGATCCAGATTCGCCTAAGCGGTTGTAAAGATTTCTAAATAGTTTATAATTAGGTTGCAATCTATTTGGGTACAT
>NW_019417174.1:0-8576 GCF_000390285.2 Anoplophora glabripennis | reverse complement strand
TATATATATATATATATCATAATTCTAATATATATATATATATGGTGTTCCATTTAAATTAACGAGGTTGACAACTACCTCCGGTATAACCGGAAGTGTTACGTACGACATTATTTTCATTGAAGAGAACATATAAATATTGTGTGAGAACCCCAGAAGTTCTCAACTGTAGTAGTGCCTTTCAGCGTTCCTGAGGCTGATTGATAATAATATGTTTTTATACTAATTAAGATAAGTTTAAAAAACACCTTGAATATTTACAATTATCTAGGTACCTACCTACCTATTGATGAGGTAAATCAGTTTGATAGTTTGAACAATAAAGGTCATTATTTCTTTAACTTCGTGTAAAAATAAGTAACAATATTGAATACATTAAATACTATTGCACTTTGTGTTCAAAAGTATAATAATGGAATGTTTTACAGTACCTACTAAGTATTTACTTTCTAAAATGTTAATTGAATTATTTCGATCACTCACATTCATCTCGATGTCTGAATGTTTCTTTAACAATTAGATGATTAAAAAGTTTAATTTTATAAGTGAAATATGGCACAACAATGGTCTATTAAAAATTGGTAGTCAGTACTGTCTACACCAAACAAGTCAAGAAATGGCACATAACGAGCGTTGAGATTCGAAAGCCTATTATTACTATTCAAGTCATTCAAATTCACTGTAAAGTTAAGAATTAAGTCAACACGTCATATTTCCGTCTTATTTCCCACGAATCTAAGATGTCCGGTACGTAATTATGTCGCCCCTTTGAACCGGAAGTTACACGTGCGATTGTAGTTTTGGTGTGTAATTATTATTGTAATAAAGAAATCAATTGAGGGGTAACATGTATTGTAATGCTCATTCACTAAAGCTATGTCTATTGTGAGTGCGATGTTTGATTTTTCTAAAAGCTCAGCGAGATATTGCATTATAATTATGTGCTTTGACTTGATTTTATAGAAGTACAAAACAAAATGCGACGTACCTTTGCTCTTTGACTTTCCTAGTCGTTACTCAACTAAGAGATTTCAAACAGGAGATTTTATAAGGGTGAAATATTTTAACGTACTTTTCTTTAAATAGTTTCCCCTTACGATAATCGGATGTCAGAGATTATTTAGTAACATTTAAGCAAAAATGCAAGCGTTTAAAATTATACATTTTTCTAGTTATACCACAGTAGATGTAACTTATAATAGCAGTTTTGCTGCGTCGCGTCGTCAGCACTTTGATCTCATTCAATCGTTTTCGGTATCCTTGGAAGGAGAAGCGCTGATCAGGACCGTAATAAGATTTTTTTTACTTGTGCAGGAAAGCATATTAAAACGGATAATAATCGTGATAAACATATAATTTAATAAATACTAAAATTATTAATTTGAAGATTTGATTATACAGGGTAATTCAGAACTTATCCAAAAAAAAATTCTGGATGTACAGGGGACCCTTACAAATATAATTTTGTAAAGAAAAAATCCAAAAGGGCAGGTCGAAAATGATTTAAAAATACACTTTTTAAATCATTTTCACTTCTGCACGGCACTGGAAACTGGTCCACTGTAAAACCTGACCTCGCACAATGCGACCGGCATGGCGGTGTGATAAAAACGGACAAAAACTTTCGCAAGGAAAGAAATATGTAAATAGAATTTTATCCCACCTATTTTACATCGGCAAATTCAACTGCTTTTGCCTTTATTAATTAATAAAATTAATTTGTGTTTTGAAATAATAAAATCATTTGACATACCCGATGTTACAACAATTGTTCAAAATTTTATCCACCAACGTGTAAACACATTTGGGTCCATTGTACTCAGTTTCTACGAACTAACACAAATGTTNATAACAATTTAGTATGTAGGTTAAATAAATCAATTTATGGTCTCAGGAAATCACCAAAATGTTGGAATGACAAATTTAATGCAGTTATAAGTAATGAAGGTTTTATTAGGTCAAAAAATGATTATTGTCTCTACATTAAATGTCTAAGTGAACATAAATTGTATTTATTACTATACGTTGATGATTTGTTACTGTTTGGAAGCGATAAACGAGAAATTGATAGACTCAAGTTAGTTTTAGGTAATCATTTTAAAATGAAAGACTTAGGTTATGTATCAAATTATTTAGGAATAACTGTAAAACAAGATATTGCAAAAGGAATTACGATTATCAGCCAAGAAAAGTATTTAAACAATTTATTATTAAAGTTTGGTATGTCAGAGTGCAAGCCAATATCAACCCCGGTTGACGCAAATTTTAAATTTGATCTCTTAAAAAGGGAAGAGTCAGAAAATAAAGAAATAGAAACTAAATGCCGACAATTAATAGGCAGTCTAATGTATGTAGTATCAGGTACACGACCAGATTTATGTGCAAGTGTTACTTTCTTAAGTCGTTTTCAAAGTTGTGCAGGTTATGAATTATATAAAGCTTTAAAAAGGGTGTTACGGTACATTAAAGGCACTGTTAATTTGTGTTTAGTGTACAAAAATTGTGGAAATAATGATATTATAGGTTATGTTGATTCAGACTGGGGAGGAGATTGTTACGAAAGAAAATCTACTACTGGTTACTGTTTCAAATTGTTTGATTGTTTAGTGTCGTGGTGTTCTAAGAAACAGCAATGTGTAACAATATCTTCTACAGAAGCTGAATATGTAGCGTTAAGCATAGCAACAAGTGAAGCTTGTTGGTTAAGAAATATAGTTATTGACCTTAAAATATGTACAAATGTAAATCCTATTTGCCTATTTGAAGACAATCAGTCTACAATTAGAATCGCAAAAAATAGTGAAAGTCACAAAAGACTAAAACACATCGATATCAAGTATAATTTTGTGAGAGAAAAAATGAATGAAGGTGTTGTGATTGTGAATTACATAAGAAGTAATGATCAAGTGGCGGATATTTTTACAAAATGTTTAAATTTTGAATTGTTCTCTAGATTTAGAGGTCAATTGTTGTCTGAAGTTTAATGTTTGTCAAATGTAATAATAAATGATAAAGTCGGATTGAACAGACATTACATTGAGGGGGTGTGTTGGTAATATCAATGAAATGTCTGTTGGTAGCATTTAAGTTTTAGTCGGTAAAGAAGTTTTTCACTAAGTCGACAGTTGTTGTAATACGATGTATGATATATGTATGAAGAAGTTGTTTATTAAATAAATCTAGTGCAATCAATACTAAACCCTGTTTTTATTAAATAACATCAACAAGTAATTAAACCTTCGAGTAACCCATGGAGTTCACTGGTAGTGTTAGTCACCAAAAAAGATGGTTTTACCAGATTTTGTGTTAACTACAGAAGGGTGAATGACATAACAAAGAAAGAAGAATTATTCTCAATCTAGAATAGATGACACTATAGACATCCTGGCAAATGCGAAATAGTTCGCTATGTTCTGAAATGTGGCAATTAGCAAGTAAAAGTCGAATTTAAATTGTAAGGAAAATACTGCTTTCTCTATTGGAACAGTTTTGTGGCTTTTCAACTTCATCCCTTTTCGTCTTTAATATTGAGGATATTTTAATGAAAATAATAGGAATAGGAATAGCTAACCACAAATTAAATCCCAGCTAGTGAAAGGTTCCCTCGACAAAAATCGCATACCTGGGTCATGTAGTATCAGAAAATGGTGTCAAAACTGAAGAATTTGACCTATTCCAAAGTATAAACATTAATTAAGCAGTTTCCCACCGCCCTGCTCCTATTACAGGCGATTTGTTTGAGACTTCAAAGATCTTCTTAGACAATTACACTCACTGAAATTGACCAACGATTGGGCTCCAAAACATCATTTTTGGAAAAATTGCTTGTGTTCATCTCCGATATTAGCTTATCCATGACCTGCTAGCAACAGTGAAACTAGAGGTTTTTTATCACAAACCCAGGATGGAGAAAAAAATGTAATAGTAAACTTCATCAAAGCATTGTTATAACCAGAGAAAAACTATTGTGACCAGGAAGGAGTTATTGTCACCATTGTCAAAACTGTGACACATTTCCATAAGTACCTCTATGGACCTTCGATCCTAGAAATGATTATTCCAGATTAAAAACCCAAAAGACCAGATAGTTGGTTGGTTACAAATTGAACACAGAAGAGAACTACTTCATGGAAACGCAGGTGCAGTATTTAGAACACCATGCTTCGAAAGATTTTCACATTGCAATCGAGCAGAGATAAAAGAATTTGGAAAGTAGTTGTGACCGATAGACAGTGGGAAATTAGGAAACTTATTGAAGATCAATGAAATTATGGCAGTCGAAAATCGATTATTAGTTGGAAAGAACACGAAATTCGATCAAAATGAACACAAAAATTGGGCAAAGCATTAATATTAAAAGGTTACTGGACAATACGGGACTCACTTATCCTGGAAAATAAGTTACTGAAGAGGCAATGAGAAAGTCCAGATGGCAAATAAATACGAAAACTGGAATAGAACTTCCAACGAATAGAATTAACGAAGTGCTGAGAGAAGTCATGTTGGGGTGGATGAAGGACATTTTAACGTGACAAAACTTTGAATAAAGTTAAAGAAAGATTCTACTGTCTAGGCAGACGAACATATCGCATTTGGTACAATATTTTCGAGAAAATTTTGGACTGAAGAAATAATTAATAATTTTTAAACGGACAAATAATTTACAGCATTGTAAGTTGTATGATGAGTTATCAGCGTTGCCAGTTGTTACCTTTTTAAATCATATATTAGGAAACCAAACTACAATGGAAAATAATTTATTAAAAACAAATTACTTATGTATGACTTTAGTTACTAATTGTAAATAAAACTAATTTATGTTTTAAAATTATTATTTTTGTTGTTTTAAAAAACGTACATAATAAAAATACTCCCTAATCTTATTGATATGAAATATTCTTTAAAATCATTTCAAATTTTTTAGAAACAATTGTATTACTATTCTCGGTGTTAAAGGCCTCTTACATTGCAAAGTTTAGCTGAACTATTTATACTACATAGTAGTTATGGACGTATTTAGGACAGTTAAAACAGGTAACTACTATTAAAAAGTTGTCATTCTAAAAAGTTATGGTAAATTTTTTAATGTTTTCAGCCACTACATCAGTTGAATTAATAGTAATGTTTAATTCCAGAAAATGCTTAATTTATGTTAACTCTTTCAACTCTTTTTTCTTTTCGTTGATAAAAAATGTTTACCTAAAATGCTAAATTATGTTTGCAGCTCTTTCCAGTTTAACCTAAAAGAATTTTGTAGATCAGCCTGCAAATTTTTGTATCGATAAAATGGTCGTAGTTGGCCATGACCTCGAATTATATATAATATGAACATGCCCCCGATGCGCTTTTCCGAGACCTTTTAAAAAAATATAAATGTTGCGGGGGTGGCTACTTTTTAATCAGAACATCCTGTATATAGTTTTTGTGATCAAAGTATAACCACAGCATATGTAAATCAGCAAATTGAGATTAACGAAAATCGTAAGACTTAGCAAATATTTCTTCAGTAGTAATTTAAATGTCTATGAATTTCAGTAAAACATAAATAAATACGTAATATGGGGCATTCCACGTCAACTGGATCAGTGCTGCCGCCAAAATTTGGAGCGACGTAAAAATATGTATGAGGGTTCATTTTACACTACACAACTACAAAAAGCCGTGAGCGCCTTTGTAAAAATCAAGATGGCGACATGAAAATGGCCGTCATAAACTCAAAAAATTTTGATCAATCAACCGGATCAATGTGCCGCTAAAATTTGAAGCGTCAAAGAAATTCGTATAAGGGCTCATTTTAAAGCTTGATCTCAGGATTACAAAAACCCGTAAGCACCTTTGCAAAAATTAATATGGCGGCCATAAACCCAAAAATTGATGATAAATGACCTATAATTTCAATCTCAGAGTTTAAACGAATTAAAAATAGTAACAGGAATTATTAATCAAGAACCTGGTAGAAAACATTTCAAATCACAAAATGGTGGATCCAAGATGACGAAATATTGGCCAAACCCTGATGTAAATGCCCTTAGTGGTCAAGGCCACTTATCTCAAATCTGGTCAGATGAAATCTAAATCTCAAAATGACGGACCCACGATGGCGAACTAAAGCTCGCATCAATTATCCTTAGGTGCACCAGATCGCTCTAAAAATAGATAAGTAGGTATTTTAAGATAGTATGCTAAAAACAGGTTTTGATAGATTTAAAATTATAAAATGGCCCAACCAAGATGGCGAATTTATTAGCGAAATTCGCATTAATTGCCTTTGAGGATTCTGTTGAAAACGGATTTGCAGGGATTCTGAAGATAGCTTATTATAAATCCAACATGACAAAATCCGGTCTCAGAATGACCAATGCAAGATGGCTGATCCTAGATGAAGGACATACGATAGAAATCCTCATTAACTATCCTTTCAGATCTTGGGTTCGCTTTAAAAGGAATTGACGAGTATGTTTTTAAGATCGCTTGTAAATCTGATATGAATGATTCTAAATTACGCAATGGCAAAATCATGATAGTAGATTAATTTAAATTAGAAATGCTTCAAATATTACAATCTACTTTTCGACATTACCTTTTAAATCAGTTGCATTAAGTAATCCCTCAGGATAGTTGGTAACTTTTTCATTATTCTCTGCAGAAATCTGTATGTACCCTACTTTTCAACCGTCTTTTTTAGGATAGTTATTCTCTTACGATTCGTGTTCTCTCAGCTTCAGTCGAAATTGAGCTAGCAGCAGCCCTTTTCAAGATAGGTGCTGAGTATTTCATTTGTTGCTATACATCGCTCGTCCAACGGTTCTTTTCAGAATAATTGGTGAGTTTTTCAACAGAGTCTTGTAAGAGATAGGTCATATGTTCTCAAGATAGTTAGGGATTTTTTCTTCAATATTAGTTTTCTTCTGAAAGCTGTAAAATGAACCCTCATACGTATTTTTACGTAGCTCCAAATTTTGGCGGCAGCACTGATCCTGTTAACGTGGAATGCCCCATATTTATATTTAAAAATTATAGGTAGATACCTCTATGCCTACTTGATAATAAAAACATTTACTTAACTGATATTTGCATTAAATTTTAAAAATACAATGTTTTTCAGATTCAGACAATACACTGCGTAATGTTTTCACACAGCTTGGAAATATATAGATTATCCTTTTATTTATTTATTTATTTATTTATTTATTTATTTATTTATTTATTTATTTATTTTAATTACAATATCCAACGAGCAATGCCCAGTTACAAGATAAGGTTACAAACTAAAAAAAAAGTAATAAAAATAGGTGAAAGAGATAAAAACTATTCTTAACCAAAATAAATACCACAAAACATAATATCTAAAACAAACAGGGAACAGACATATAATATTAAAATGCTATAATACAATACAAACAAATGCAAAAATATATTTATACAAACATAAAGTTCAAATGAAAACTTTTTTAATTTGAGAAATACTGGAGCAGAGTATATCAATGCGAGATTCAATATTAGAATAACCAACAATCATTTGGTGAATTGGAGACGCTTTATATAAATTAGTACGATGATTCTTGATCGCGAAGAGGTGTAAATGTCGGGTATACGTTCTAGGAATATGAAAATTTATCATTTGTAATATATCTTCACATATAATGTTATTATTCAAAATCTTGTATAAGAAAATAACAGAATTTAACTTGCGTCTTTGAGACAAGCTACTCATATTGAAACGCTTGAAAAATGCTTCCTGAGGAAACCCTTGAGNCACGTGGCGAATGACGCTAGAGACTACAGTTGTCCAGCTATGTAGTGGTTGAATGTACTATAACTTCAATATTTTTTTTCTCGGAAACTATAAGGATTTTACAATTTTTTTTACGATATTGATTCCATTTCTCATGCTGCATCTATTCCCAAATTTTTTTGGATAAGTTGTGAATCACCCTGTATAGGATTATGGGGTTATTGTGGATACACAAACAACTCCCTTTACAGGGCTGTTGTGTGCAATAGGACTTGACAGCTTGGGTTATGAGGTGATATGGGGTTATCGGTAAAACCTGTCGTGATGAGGTTAAATGGATCACGGATTAAGATTCAGCAACCCCGAAAACATGTAGTAAACATAGTCTGACCTTCTGACTCGAAAAACATTATTTTTGTGTGTGATATCTATCAACTCCAAGTTGCTATACACGCAAACCATTTTTGACACTAACTACCCATTTTTGACACTAATTACTGACAACCTATTGTAAACACCACAGATAACAGGTAAATACTATCGCAACGACGATTGCAAAATCCGATTTCAGTATTCGGAGTCGCTGAGGCCACGTGGCGAATGATGTTAGGGACTACAGTTGCCCAGCTATGTAGTGGTTGAATGTACTATAACTTCAATATTTTTTTTTCTCGGAAACTATAAGGATTTTACAAAATTTTTTTTACGATATTGATTCCATTTCTCATGCTGCATCTATTCCCAATTTTTTTTTGGCTAAGTTGTGAATCACCCTGTAGTTTTACCACCACTTCGCGAATCTCTTCCTAACCATTTTAAGTCGTTTATTCGCTTTGAGGTA
>NW_019417173.1:27630-125578 GCF_000390285.2 Anoplophora glabripennis | reverse complement strand
CATTTGATCCGTAAACAGCAAATTATTGCATTCAAGAACTTAAGGTGCATTTTTCTAAAAAAAATTGTTATGTAAGACATCGAAATGTTCACACCATTGTTTAGATAATTATCACTGTTATCAATTTCGAACGAAAAAAGTACGCGTTGTCATTTAAAAAAAAAATTATGTTATCGCTGCCGGATTTAGTGGATTATCGAAAAAAATTTTTTTCCACATAACAATGTGCCCTGGATCAAATAAAAATCGACGGGTCACCGTTTTTCGAAAAAAAATTGTTTAATGAAAATATGAATTTTATGCAGAACTTTTTTACCACGCTGTATATAAAATACAATATTAAACATTATATAAAACAGAAATAGGTATATCACATTGAGAAAAGTAGATAATTGTTCACCATTCCACTGTAACCCAAAGTGAGTTAACGCTTTCTGAAAAGATGAAAGTCAATTGTGACATTTTTTGTTTTGTTTGAACCTTTTAGCATAAGCGCAAGGGGTAATAGACATATTAAAATATTCTTCTAATACGGCTTATTACTGAGGAAATTTAACGATTAGAAATCGGCATCGAGATAAGATAGCTTTCAATTACCTCTATAACTCTTATAAATTCTGAGATACCTTGTTCTCCATTGAAACTGTCTTCTGGCCATGAAAGATATGGTCCCATTATTTCAGATTGGATTATTGCTTTTGGGAAACAGCCAGCCCCAACATTTTACAAAGAACGAGAATGGGTTTTATCATTTCATTATTACAGCCACTATGAAATTTTGAATTTCTAGGCACGCCTATGCGAGAAAAACACGTTAACTAGTAAAATAAAGCTTCTACTAGTAGTAAAGTAAACAATGCAGTTTTATTAGTTCTTTCAGCTGGTATAAGTAATTTTCTCTCTTCGAAAATAAATACCGATACTGTCTGGAAGAAGTGGTCACAGTGGAAGGGTGTACAACGTGGATCGTTACTTTTTACGACGACTATAAAATGTACGGGAAATAATTCGAAATCCGAATCCCCCAAACGTTTTGTAACGAAACCGTGGACAATAGCGGTGGACCGGTACAAATCATGTATTGAAATCTAACGTAATAAAGTGTCACGGGGTTGCAATCCCTCCGGGGATCCTCCGTATACAGGGTGAGTCAAGTTAATGCATTTCGCATTACAGTAACATGTAACTATAATAGTTTAGTTATATGTTTTAACTGACACAGAATATAAAATAGTTAATATAAAAAAAGAAAAATGGTCTGTTCCAAAGATTAGATTCATGTTCCAAAGACTAGACCCATGTATCCTTATGTATTTTGATGCGCTGAACCCGAATCCGGGGCAGAATTGCTCTATCAAATTCCGAAAACCTCGCTTTGGAGGAATCAGCATTAGATATAATTGTAGTAACCGACTAAAAATAGCTGCAGCACCAAATGACTGCAGCCATGTTTATATGTATTTTCGATGCGCTGAATCCGAATTCAAAATTGCTCCATCACTCCTCAGTCTTTTTAAATCCCCGAGAAACCACTCTGAAATACGGAAAATCCCACTCTAGGGGATACAGCATTTAGAACAATAAGAGAATGGAAGTTACTGCAGGCATCTACTAGTGTATATACTTTGACGTACTGAAACCTAATCCGAAGTTAAAATTACTCTATCACCCTCCAGTACTGCGCAAAATAACCCCCCAAATCTGGGAAATTCCTTCCCAGATATAGATAGAACTTCAGCCATTTGATACTCGCAAAGAGAGACGAAGGTATTTGAAAATGTGAATATCTTTTCCAGATAAAAATCGATGTTTCTTTTACTCCTTTTTCCTTTTGTAGCGAATTCTTTTATCTTCAAAGGATCTATGCATCTTTCTCTTTTCTGTGTTTTTGGCTCGATTTTCCTTTTAAACACTCAACTAAAATCTGCCATCATACTAATATCTCACCTCTCTTGATACCGACGGCGACACTCCATTTCCTTGAGGTCATGGTGAAATAGTTCACCCGGTTCTTCGCTGTAGTCTTGGAGGTTATCCGGAAAGTAGTCAAGATGACTGTCTAGTAAATGCAATTTTAAGTTCATCAACCAACTGTTTAAGCTCTAATACAAGAAATCACTTATCCTATACATGGTTGATAAGAAAAAAACAACGAAAAGAGGAAAAATAATAAACAAAAATAAATGGCAAGAATTACAAACACAGTAAAAAAGTATAAATGCAACATCCAGTTTGTTGATTAAGGTGGTCATCGAGTCTGTTCTTCAAAGAATTAAGAGATGGTGCCAAAACCACATAATCTGGTAGGGAGTTTCACAGATCGAAAATTCTGTTGAGTAATAAATGATCTGTTGCTGGTGTGGAAATTTTCTTTCTGAAGTTTGAAGGAGTTATCTCTAAGAATCAGTGTTTAGTTGAAACATCTTTTCTGGATAGTATAATTCACCATGAAGTATTCTATAAGTTGTTATGAGGTCACCACGAGTACGTCGCACTTCCAATGATTGAAGATGAGACGTTCTTCATATGTAAAGTATTTAAAACCAACTGGGAGTTTTGTAACACGTCTTGAACACCTTACAATCTTCTAATGTCCCGCTTTAATAACGGAGACCATATGGCTACAGCAAATTCTATCTGAGGGCGAATATAGGATTTATATCACTTGAGAAACATGCTGATGGTGAGGTCACAGAACGAGTTTTAATTTTAAAAATTAATTGATTGCACTTTTTCACAACTTTGATATGTGCACTCCAAGAGAGAGGCTCTGTTATAATAACTGCGAGATCATTTTGATGTGCCACACTCGGTAGTTCGATTCCATTATGCTAATATAGGATTGGTTTTGGACATGTGTGGCACACTTCACTTTTCGGTATTAAGAGACAGCAACCATTCAGAACACCAATTCATAATCGTATCGAAATCATTTCGTAGAAGCGAAGAAGGCGAGGAAAACAGTTTAAGGTCATCTGCATAAGATAACACTTGAGACGTGCAGTTATTGGTAAGGTCAGACACGTATATTAGAAATAAAATTGGTCCAAGGACTGAACCCTGCGGCACGCCGCTTAATACTTTCCGTTTTTCAGAGAAACTGTCAGCAACACGAACCGTAAATTGACGATCCTTTAGAAAATACTTGATCCAGTTTAACAGTTTGCCACAGTCAGCGAAATGGTTCAGTTTATTCAACAGTCAGGAGCGCGGCACTTTATCAAAGGCTCGAGAATAATCTAATTGTAAATACAGAACATCTAGGCGTTGTCCATTGTCTGCACATAAAGTCCAGGAATTAATATTCCTCAACTAAATTCTGGTGAACCTCACTCTTTTGATTCCCCAAGAAACTTAGTGACTTTCTTAAAACTTTCACTCTTTCAGTACCTTTCACTTTTGTGATGTTGGCATTCCTCTTGTTTTCTAAAATACAGGGGGTTAGAAGTTTGACTGCCTTAATTTTAACAGACGATAGAATACATTAAAATAAACAAAAAAACCTCATATGACATTTCCGAGAAAAAATTATCAAAATCTCTAACTTGATGTACAAAAGTTCGATTATTTCAGGAATTTTGACATAATTGCGTGCATAGAATACCATCAAATACGATGTAGATCACGTTTTTGAACTTCTTTATGCTTAATTCTGAAAAATAATTAGCGTTGCAATAAATTTAAAATTCGATACAATTCATATCGAGCAATGTGACAACGGCGTGGCGGTTAAACGAGGTACAAAGATGTCCAATAATACGAAATTCAGTTTGTATCTGGAATTCGACAGTCGAAGACTTGCGAGAACGAATTTTTGTCGCTACGCATCAAATAAGGATAAACCCGGGTATTTTCCAGCGAGTGCGCGAAAATTGGATTCGAAGGTGCATCGAAAATGGTGGTGGACATTTTGAGCATATGTTGTAGTTTGTTTTGTACTTGTGCATTTGTACTTGTACAAATTACTGAATTTTACTTTTTGGTAAGTACCTAAATAATTGTTTTTTATACGTATGACGTGAATCTTTGAGTTCCTTAATTACATATTTTTCAGATCCATAATTTGATTAAAAGTTCCTATTTTAAGATAATTACTAAAATTCGAGCTAAAATTTAAGAACAACGCTATCTTCATATTACAAAATCGATGCATTTTTTTTATTTGTTTAAAAACTGGAAAACAATTGTCTTGAAATTTACTAAACGTTTCACAATAATAGTTGTTTACATTTTTGTTATTCCATAGGACAAAGTGCCGCGGAAAACTATTAATCCTACGCCCCTGTAATATACAACTTTTTTGTTCATTTATAATTAGGTACTCTATCTTATGCTGAAGTAATGGCAGTCAAACTTCTTACACTCTGTATAGTTTTCCATATTTTCTGTAAGTATTTAAGGGCGGTTTGTCTAAAAAATTGGAGAGCGATAGAGCAATTCCGGTCCCGGATTCGGATTAATCGTGTCAAAATACATGGGTCTGATCTTTGGAACAGACCAATTTTTGCTTTTTTTGTGGGACTGTGTTACTAGATAATCTAATAATGAGTATATAATTATTTAATAACAATTATACCGATTATAAATAACCAATAATTTAATAGAGAATATGCTCTATGCATTATACAGTACAGTTCAATAGTCACCTGTTTATCTCTCACATGTAGGATATAATGCCTTTTAGAATGCTAATAAAGAACAAGGTGCATTTCCTGCGGTGTATACTATATCTTAAATTAAATATTTTAAGTATCTATAATTTCCTGTCAGTTTAAATCGCCCTCTCGATACTTAGAAATAGAAATAAATTCAAATTTTGAAGTCTTGCTTGTTTCATAACTTGGTAGCAACTCGACACAAATTTTATATTATAATGTATACAAAACAGGAAACCTAACCTGAAGAGTACTATAGTTGTCTTTCCCATTGGGAAATGTAGTAATAAGCGACCTCTACAAGACAGTCGATAATTTGCAATGCTGGTATATTTACTTAGTATCCTCAACAATCTTGAACTAAATATTGTTAACAAAGATATAGCCAAAATTTGATGCATCTTAAAAATATTAGATAATAGATAATAAACTATAGGAAAATACCGTCTATTATTTGATATTCTGCCAACCCCTAAACGTATTACACCTTTTTTCAAAACATCCTGCATAAGAGGATATACCAACTGGACGCCATCAGTATTCAGATTCGTTTCTATAATTTTATTTTATTGCTTTTATAATTTATATTATGTCCCGCGTCCAGTTTCAATTTATAGGTTTCAATTTCTTGAGGAAATAATCTACATAAATAACATTTGACAGTTTTTATGCCTCTTCTTCGTGCGACAGGTGTGGCGGTTCCTTTGAGCTGGATTCCTTGGTGAAAAATTGCTGTTTAATTTGTGGGATCGTTTATGGATGCGGTTGTACGTTTCGAGTTTATTAGCGGAAGTCGGTAGGGCCCTTTACTAAAAATATTGGACTGACATCGGCATTTCGATCTGGAAGAATTGCTAGAACTGCGGTTCCTCGCCCTTTTCGGTACCATAACACGTATAATTTAAATTTTTCGCTTCGTAAATATTCCAATCGGTCATGGATTTGTTTTGGTGGGATATTTTCTATAACGGCACCACTTTTAGTAAGCATATCTCAAAGGGAATTCGGTTCACAACAGTTTTAATGAGCATTTCTGTATATTGTCAACCAAACTGATTAAAGCAGCACAATTTGTCAGTAAATATCACAGTTTATATAAATTCAAATGAGCCAAAGTCGTAAGACGCGCGCAGTAAGCTTCGCATCCTTCTCATACTACAGAGACGTATTTACAGATTGAACAGTACGGCAAGATTCTACAGCTAAATTTACATAGGATTTGTCTAAAACAATTTTCTACATTCGCGATAGATGGCGCCCTAATCATCGAAATTCAATTTTTAGAATTCTTAGCGGAGTGATTAAATTTTGAAATTTTTTTCGTAGAGTGCTTATTTTTATATGATGTAAGTTGAAAATACGCTTTTCACACCCTTCATAACTTTTGTTTGAACTTTTTTTATTATTACCATAGCAACGCCAGTATGAAGAACGCCATCTTGAAATTTTTAAATTGTCATAACTTCTCGGCTCATTTTAAAGAACTATTTATAAAATTTATATTTGTGATATGGGAATAAAAACATTAATTTCCTGCGTAACGGTAGACGACGCTAATCAGAAAAGTTTTGTAATTGTTCCCGTTTACTAAAAAAAATTAAATGCAACGATATAGATCTTTTTTCATGGTTTGATATTAAAGAAAACAAATATACGAATGTCGATCTTTTTTCGTTTTCAAGTTATTGTTAAAATATTGAAGTCCAAGCCAAAATTGTAAAACTATACCAATATTGTCTTTAAAAAAGTACTTGCTTTATTTTGATTTTTTGATAGCTACAATGTTTTATTTTTTTATTATATCCAAATCTTGTCTCAGTATTTATAAAGATTATTGTTTTCATAACGAGGCAGGCTATGCCCCATGAAAATAGACAACAGAGAAATTATGTCAAACAAAATATGACAGCTCTTGCTACGCGCAAAATTAGTATTATTTGTGTGACAATTCGAAAATCTGATGTGTGCGTTCAGTTCTAGCCTTTTTCTAAGATAAAAGAAACATTTTCCCTTTTAAGTAAAAGTCAATCATTTTTGAGTTATCAATTTTTAATATAAAATATGCCATCACGCTGTAGAATAAACCAACAATAACAGTAAAACTATTCGTTTTGTAGAACTTATTAATTTTCTAATAAAATTCACGTTAATGCTTTTTTGAACATATTTAGAATTTTAGCAGGAGTGGTAAGCTTAGATTAAAAAATAACTCGAAAATAGCTCATATTTCGAATTAAATTTGAAGGACTTTTTTTAAATATATTTAGAAATCAAATGCTCTGATTGAATTTCCAAAATACTTATTACCCTCAAATTCTAGGATTCTAAGTGACAGTACCTACTTCCCAGATCTCCGCTGCTATAAAATACTTATATAAAAATTTAGATTATTTAAGATTAATTATGTCGTGATCTAAGTTTCAACAGCCCTACGTCAAATATTTTCAAATACATATATTTGCGGAGAAGTTTTTCAAAAAATTTAACACCCTGTATCTCGAAAACTTTATCTGGTTGGAATATTGGCATATAACTTTTCGTATTAAAATTATCCAAGGAATCACCAACAAGTATTTTTATGCACTTGGGACATAGAATCAATTTTTGATATTAATATTGAATATTTATTTCTGCAAATATCTGACCAGAAAAAAATATTATTTGAATTTTGTAAAATATTTTTTATTTCTTCCATTGAATAAATGATAGTATGAATTGTCGGAATTAATGAAGAAATAAATAGGCTTTCCTATTTACATTGTTGATTATGGAATTAGCTAATTAGTTTTTTTTTATATTTTAATATAGAATTGCCCAATAACAAAAACCCATTTTATAAATATTACGTATTTCGGCAATCTTCCTTTGAATGAAATCTAGACATGTCCAATTCAAGCTGTTTCATTAGTTATTGCAAAGTGCAATATGTTAACCGGGTATTATCGTTAAAACAACAGCTACTAAGTGTCTCCACACATAAAGCTTTAAGATAAACAACTCTTGGAAGATTTATAAGTGTTAGAACATAACTTCTGGCATGTTGATTTTATAAAGCCCTGTGTACACAGCACTCTATTGTGAAACAAAGAGATTTTTCGTAAAGAACAATTTTAATAATAGTTATTTTTGTCATTTTTTTTAACCATTCAATGACGATGAAACACTCATTGAAAGAATCATAACGGGAGACTAAACCTGAGTTTTTGCCTACGACGCACACTGTACTATTTTGAGAGGGCGTGTGCCAAAATCAAATATCTCGACTTAGAGTTGAGAAAAATGAACCAGGAGTCAAATGAAAGCTTAGGTAATGTAGATTCTGGGAAAATGATCATTAACGAACTTTTGTGATCTGACCTTCAAATAACCTTGTCAGAGTTGATAGAATCTGAAATTTTCATGAATTTTCTTGTTTTAGCCAGACATTTTTTTTTGTTCTAATAACTGATATTTGTACAATTTGCCATGACACATCCAATTCCGTCGTCAAAAGTCTATCATTTTTCTAAGGGTCGAAACATGCAGCACAAAGTCGACCTTTTACCACACTTCTCAGCATTATAAACTACGAAAATTGTTTATTATAATTTCATAGCTTGAGATAGTAGTTAAATTTCACAAGAAAATTACCAAAAAAAAAGGCATTTCATAGGGTAGGTATGGAAATAAAAAAGAAAATTTTTTATTATTATAAAAAACATATTTTCTTGTGACATTTAACTATTATTTCAAGCTATGACATTATAATAAACAATTTTCGCAGTTTATAATGCCGAAAATTGTGTTAAACAAATGTTACAGACAAATTTTGACGACGGATTTGGATTTGTTGTACCAAATTATACAAATTCCATTTATTAGAAAAAAAAATAAAAAATTTTTGGCTGGCTAAAACAAAAAAATTCATAAAAGTTTCAGATTCTATCAAGTTATAGACAAGGTCATTTAATGGTCAGATCATAAAAATCCGTTACAATGATAATTTTCCCAAAATCTGTATTACCTAAGCTTTCATTTGACTCCTGGTTCATTTTTCTCAACTCTAAGTCGAGATATTTGATTTTGGCACACCCCCTCTCAAAATAGTACAGTGTGCGACGTTGAGACAAACTATCCCCATACTGCCAATTCACTTTATTGATATTTACTTCAAAACATGTAGGTATATTTATTGGCAATTGTGGTACCTTTGAAAAAAATATCTTTAGATGTTTGGGAGAAATTTGTATTTTTATTTTTTTAATTTCAACTTTAAGGGGATGTAACTTGTAGGGGTTTAACCTCTAACTTTTCGCCGTATAAGTTTGGTAATATATTTTAGAATCACTCTGTATAACAACAAAGTAATTGGCAAATAAAAAAAAACACCCCCATTAAAATAATTTGATTTCCTCGCCCGACCATTAACAAGAATAGTAGCGGAGGACGCGCAGCTGCTCCTTGTGGCCTACAACATATTTCAAAGTTCTTACATATCTGCTCCTCGTTGAGGTTTCGCTTTTTAATTGGAGATTGGCCAGAGGCACAAAAGGAAAACAACCGGCCGATCTTGGGCATAATATAATATTCTCTAATTATAAATATGATTTGAGCGCAGGCCATTGTAATAGGCCTTTGTGTGTAATTTTATAAGAACTCTGGCACTGTCAGTCAAACGATAATAATAATAATAAACTAGGAAATGAAAGGTATTCATCTCGGTTCATTGTGGTTGCTGTGCGGGAGGATGTGGTCGAATATCAGTTACAGCTATGTAAAAAAAATGATTTATTGTATTAATGAGAACTGTTGTTGATGTAAAAGTTTTACGTTTAATTTGGAATGAAGTATATCTATTAAAAATGATGTGTAAAAAATTCAAACAGACAAAACCGGCATTAGGCCAGGAAATATAGAGTTGGGTGCGACTTTTTGTTTCGACAAGATGAATTTACCACTATAGATTCTAAATATTATGTACAATAACATATTAGTTTCCACAGTCATAAAAATGGGGGGAAAATTGTTTGCAGGGATTGAATAAGTTTTACATAAATTCACATTTTTCGCTTATAACTTTTTTCCGTTCATTTTCCACGAGAAAACAGTAAAATACATTTTTCGTCTTCAAAAGACCTACTAAACTAGCCCTCGAGCGTCAAAAAATATTGATTAGATCAAAAGTTATAAACAGAAGAAATTTATTTATGACTTTTTAATTAAACATTTATAAACTGCATTATTATTAGAACGTTTTGACATCGCGTCCTCTCATTTCTTATCACTGTCTAATAATAACTCACGCGAAATCTGGAATCGGTAAGTCGAATAGTTTACAACTTATGGCCTTATAAACAAATTAACTAATTACACAGGTCAACATTTGATCTAAGCGGGAACACCGTAATCGGTATGGGCTACAAGGGGTTTTTGGGGTCCCTGATTACGATGAAAGGGTCAGTTAACCTCCATCACGTCAGGTTCAAGGTCATTTGAAGGTTAAATGCAGAAAAAGCCATGAAAAAATCTGAAAAAAATCATGGATATGTTTTTGAGGTCGGACAATCCGAATCTGAGGTCAGCTAAGCTCCACAAGGTCAAGGTCAAGGTCATTTGAAGGTCAAATGCAGAAAAAGCCATGAAAAAATCTGAAAAAAATCATGGATATGTTTTTGAGGTCGGACAATCCGAATCTGAGGTCAGCTAAGCTCCACAAGGTCAAGGTCAATTGAGAGTCAAATGCAGAAAAAGACATGGAAAAGTCTGAAAAAAATCATGGATACGTTTTTGATGTCGAGGAATCCGAATCTGTGGTCAGCTAAGCTCCACAAGGTCAAGGTTATTTAGAGGTGAAATGTAGAAAAAGACATGATAAAATGTGAAAAAAATCATACTTATGTTTTTGGGGTCAGGAAATCTGAATCTGAGGTCTTTGAAGTTCCAAAAGGTCAAGGTTAAGGGATGAAGTAATTTTTGAAAAAATCTGAAAAAATTATGCTGGATTAAGATGAATCTAGACGTTTTTATGTCTAGAATATACAAGTTACTTCTGAGGATACTTATTGGGAGCTGTGTCAATTCTTATTTACTTTTCGCGTCATGGTACTGTTCAGAAGAAATCAACTTCGCCATGTGCTCTTCTACACCAGCTACCGATAACTTTAATCAATCGGTGCATCCCTCTTCCATTAGGTGATTCCTTTCATCTTATTTGCCATAGATTCATGGTCTGGGTCTTTTCTTCTATTCCTAGGATATCTCCATTTTGATAGTTTGGTTGCTTTCAACGGAAATTGTTTGTTATTTCTTTTACTAGTAGCTATATAGATGCCTCTTCTGCTAGTAAGCATGTAACCTCATACGAGATAGAACGGTAGCCACATATAACGCGCAGAAAATGTTCTTCGATATACTGATTTTATGGTATTATTGTCGGATCAGTGATATGTAACTGAATAAGCGCGATGATTCAAGCGAAAGTACTTTAGGCAGTTTTGTTACTTATCTGTGATATATGAGTGAGTGAGTTCCACATTTCCAGCGAAAGTGCGTGAAATGAGTATAAATCTTGTAGAACAGTTGCTTATATATGCAAATATATAGACACAAGTAAGAAGTAAGGGTTTATATAAAAAACATGAAGAATAACAACTAAAAAATGTTATCGGTTAAAAATTTTCTTTTGAACTTGACCTTCTAATACCTTGACCTTGACCTTGTGGAGCTTAGCTGACCTCAGATTTGGATTATCCGACCTCAAAAACATATCCATGATTTTTTTCAGACTTTTCCATGGCTATTTCTGCATTTGACCTTCAAATGACCTTGACCTTGTGGAGCTTAGCTGACCTCAGATTTGGATTCTCCGACCTCAAAAACATATCCATGATTTTTTTCAGACTTTTCCATGGCTTTTTCTGCATTTGACCTTCAAATGACCTTGACCTTGACCTTGTAGAGCTTAGCTGACCTCATATTCGGATTGTCCGACCTAAAAACATCCATGATTTTTTTCAGATTTTTTCAAGGCTTTTTCCGCATTTGACCTTCAAATCACCTTGACCTTGACCTTGAGGAGCTTAGCTGACCTCAGATTCGGATTGTCCGACCTCAAAAACATATCCATGATTTTTTTCAGATTTATTCATGGCTTTTTCTGCATTTGACCTCCAAATGACCTTGAACCTGACGTGATGGAGGTTAACTGACCTTCTCATCGTAATCAGCGACCCCAAAAACCCCTTGTAGCCTATACCGATTACGGTGTTTCCGCTTAGATCAAATGTTGACCTGTGTTATTAGTCTGGACGATCCCGAGCATCTCCCACAATCGCACTGATATTTTTCATGGTAGATTTCATAATACACTGAAATCTATAATTTTTTTTTAAATTTCAAATTTGCAACCTGGATTTTTTTTTAAATTTTTTAGCCTTAGTTACAAAATGAAATATACGACGCACGCGCGTGATATAGTTATATATTATTACATATTCGGAAAGCTTATGAAAAGAGCTTTAAGTTAAAAAAAAAATCACAAGATTCGTTGAAAAACCACGGAGTTACAGACTATTAGTATTTATTTTCTAAATATGTTAGAAAAAATAATCAAAAATTAATTTATAAATAATTAATTCTTAAATAGAATACTTGACGTTTGCTACAGTTTCTCAGTAACATACAGATATACTATTTAATAGATAATATTTAAAGGATGATTGTTTTTCGGGTTGTTAGACTGCGATCAGAAGAACCCAAATGAACATCAGAGCGGATTTAAAGGTTTTACTAGCCAGTCCGCCCCCACAGAGCCTAGTCTGAGAACAACAATGGGTAGGTCAAAGATTCCTAGCCAAGGCCATATGAGTAAATAAATAAGAGGCTTTTATTGGCTAGCGCGGACCGAACATGCATTCACTGAGGACATCTCGCGTTGTTGTGACAAAACATTGTCATTTATAGAAATTGTTAAACAGAAATCTGCAACCACAGATCGAATCTGTACTTCCAAGCTTTCAATCAACAGAAATAGAATGTTTGAGGTTATAGTTTATATTCAGGTAGGTTGTCGCGTTTTGTGCATTAATAAATTTGTTTTGTTTTAGATTAATGTAATAAGGGATTTATTGAATCACTCATCTGAACTGCTTTACTGTATTTTTATTCGTTTTTTTATCCAAAATGAGTTTACCTGGTAGAACTAAACGTCAGTGTTGTGCTCCAAATTGCAAAAGCACTTACTACATGAATGTGTGTAAATTGTGTCATGCGTCCTGTAGAAATAAAAGTTTTTTCAGAATTTCAAAAGACAGACAATTACTGTGGATAGAATCTGTTCGAAAATTATGTAAATCAGACTTTACTCTGACAAACACATATCATTATTTTTGTGAAGACCATTTTGAGTTAAAATGTTGTAAAAACAGTAATAAGAATAGTCTCAACAGAAGTGCTGTGCCGACATTATTTTTAGGATTGACTACAAGTTCACCTATTAATTGTAATATCACCTCAGAATACGAGCTGCCAAACTTCAATTTCGGATGATTTTTCACCTCCACCTTTTAAAAAAACCGAAATACACATATTCAAAATTGTCATTTCCTATATACACATATTCAAAATTGTCATTTCCTATAAGTGCTGCTGCGAGCACCAGTGCCATTACTGAGATTACTGATAGCAAGTTGAATGAAGCGGAATCAAATACTGGTTATGTAAGTAGGTGCCTTACTTGATAGCTCATTTTGTCAAAGCCTCACATCTTTTCAGTCAAATAATAAACAAAGAACAATTTTTAAAACTTCGGAGGTTAAGGGAATATCTCTACTTTCAAATAAACATAAAAAATGTATTATCTAGATCGTCAACAGAAAATTTGAAATTAAAAAGGGAGCTATTAAAATGTAAAAGTAATTTGTCTCATGTTTGTAGTATTACATATTTATTTACAAAATTAAGTCAACATCTTGATCCAGTAGGAGTAAAATTTATTGAGTCACAAATTAAAAATTTACCAAAAGAAACGACTTATCGGTTCAGAAAATAAAGCACTTGCTTTAGCAATTTACAAACGTTCCATTTATGGCACCTGTAAAGATCAAGAAACGGGATATGTCGATCTTGGGTCCCTGGGCAGACAAAATGAAGTAGCAAATCATGCTCTAGTGTTTTTGGTGCAAGGTATTAGTAAACATTGGAAGCAACCTATCGCGTATTATTTCACAAAAGACGTTATAAAAACAAAGGACCTAGAAATTTTGTTAATTGAAATAATTTCAGCATTGCAGTCTTGTGGTCTAAAAATAATTTGTACAGTTTGTGATCAAGGTTCTACTAAGAGATCAGCTATCAGACAGTTAGTTTCCGAGTCATCAGATAAATCTACTTTTAGTATTAATGGCGAGGAAATTATTGCCATTTTTGACGTTTGCTTAAAAATACATGAAATGTTTTATATAACAATAATATTAAATTTTCACAGAATAAAATAGCAAAATTCAGCCACATAGTAGTGTTATGAAATTGATAAATCTAGACGCTTCCAAGGTTTACGAAAGATACATGACCATTATTGCGAAATAATTTTTGGCAAGTAACTATGTAATATTATATTATACAGGGTGGTCCGAATTTTATGCAGGAAACTTCGAGGGTAGATAAATCTCTTTAAAATAATATGTGTTTGCCTTATAAACATAGGTCTGGAACGGCCCCGTTTTAGAGATACAGGGTGTTGCGGTTTTAAAAAAAATTGATTTTTTGTTTATATCGCACACTACCTCACAGGTGGTGTAGAAAGGACTGTAAATAATTTTGTTGATGTGCTTACAAATTGCACTTACTTTTTAACATAAACAAGTATTCTTGTAATATTATCGTTAGAAGTGTCTGCCACAAGGGGATTGTATTGGTATGAATAACTTGAGAACGGCGAATCTTAGGGAAAAAATTAAAGTCACCTTTTCTACGTATTTTGTGCATTAAAATATAAATCAGTTACAATGACATGTAAAAAATGCAGTGGCGTAGGTTTTTTTGTAAAAAGGGGGTGACCCATGTCCAGTTGTACACCACTGGTTGTACCTTTAAAGCTCATATTTCAGGGAACATAGGGCCTACTATCATACATTATATGTACCAAATTTTATTGAGATAGGTTAATAGATTCCGGAGATATAAACAAAAAATCAATTGTTTTTGACAACTTCAACACCCTGTAGCTCTAAAACGGTGCCGTTCCAGACCTATGTTTATAAGGCAAACACATATTATTTTAAAGAGATCTATATGCCCGCGAAGTTTCCTGCATAAAATTCGGACCACCCTGTATAAAGGCAGGTAAATAATTCTTTAATAAAATGACTTTAAAATTTACAATTTTTAATGGTTTCTTTAAAATAATAATAATAACAAGAGTCTCCATGTACATTTCTTTGATACTTAAATATTTTGGAATTCACAACAGAATGAATTTATATATTTTTTGTCACACATTGAAAAATCACTGCTCTAATTGTTTTATTTAACCAAGTGATAATTAAAGTGTTTTATAAATAGTGGGTCATGAAATCGCTGTCAATGGTTCGCCTTAATTTTAATTATCAACAAACCATTAACAGCTGTTTTGTGATCTATTACTTATGAATTACTTTTTATTCATTAGTGTATTTTATTATTTTAAATTTGCCGCCATTATGGTGCAGCGACATCTACTAGACAGTAGAATTAGAAGTTACTCCAATTGTATTTTCCTATCCAGTTTCCTTAATTATTTCATGGTCCGCGGTTTCCGAGTGTGTCGTTTGCCACAGTAACTACAGATGGCCTACTCTGCCGCTGCTGCCAACAGAAGATACAGAATAAACCCTCTTATTTAGTTACTCATAGTTAAGGCTAAGGAAGTGAAAGGTAATTCTGTAACTAAGTTATCCTGACCTATAAATAGCGGATAAGTAAATATTAATAAGATTTGTAGAACATTTAAGATATTTTGGGAACTGTGTACACTAATGTTGAATAGGAACAAACTCAAAGAGTAAGAAACCAAAAATATTAAACGCTGTGGGAGAGGATCATGGTACCAGTACTGGAAGATTAGCCACTTGATATAAATATGTCGTATGTTGTAAGAATCAAGTGAGTAAACAGATTATTTTACCACATACTCTAAATGATTTTTTTATTAAAAACTGTAACCGCAACATTCAAAGCACTAGTTTGCTACCACTTTATTCCGTATATAAAAAGCAGGGGCAGTTTACGAGACCCATGAAATCAGCCTCTCTTAAAGCAAACACTTTTATTGCCCCATATTGCTGGGAAAGAGAAGATTCAAAGTTAATAGCTCATCTTGGAGGCTATTAGATACCTCATTATCAAGATGCACCATATACTTTATGTTCTAATATATTTGCTGCGGGCGTTTCAGCAATGACTGCTGGGTTTTGTTTATTACCGGAATAAAGTGCATTAGACCTGTAAAAAGTTTATATAAAGCATATTGTGGAGGGCTTGTTATTTCATCTTTTATGCTATGCTTATAAAAGGCAACGATTTCTCATTCGATATTTTCTTGTCCATATATTAGTTAACTTCGTTATTTTATATTTATTTTAGAAATTTGTATTATTTTTAGAAATTCATAGCTAACTCTTGAGGTGAGGAAAGTTTTTTAAGAGTGCAATATATTTTGTTTAAGATAAGACGTCGTATATACTCAATGAGCGCATAAAAAAATAACATAAGCACATAATGTAATAATCCTATGTATTTGGACACCCAGGAATGGATTATGTCAGGAAAAGGCTCCATGACCCTTTAGTTTTCTTTAAATTGCCACAAACCATCCTTAAAACCTAAAAATCAGCCAGTGCTCTGCATTTAGTTTCTCATTTCATCAAAGACTGAGCCATCACATCAAACCTTTCAGATGAACACCAGAAGACCACTCTTCCAACCGAAAAATCTGCTAAAATTCGGCGAATACAAGTCGCAAACTCAAACTTCGAATCAAGCTTGCAAACAGCAAGATCTACCACACAAATCTGTGACCCCAGCTTATTTAATAAATAATAATGAACCTAAATTCTTAACCTACAGCACTGTAACCTGCAGATCTTATTGATTTCAAAAACCCCATATTCCCCAAAATCCCAAAACCTACTACATATAATTTTACATTTAGTGGGTTTCTTTTTGGATAAGGCCAGTGCCTTATCCAAAACAATACAGTTATTGTATACCTTAAATCTCTAAAGGGCAAACGAGTAGAGGAAGCCAATAATAACTTTTTAGTTGTCTTTTCTAGTAATTACTGCTGGATATTGAAAGAAAAAAATAATCCTCCACATGGACTTCGAAAAGACAAATGAAAAAAGGATTAACATTGTATTAACATTGTATTGATTTATAAGTCTGTAGGTGCAGATTCATAACTGAACCGACTTTATCAAGTGACAGATTTCAAGTGTTGCAGTTAGATTCTTTTGTACAGCAGCATCCAAAGAGAAGCCCATAAAATGTATAAAGTCATAAGAGATCTTGATATGCGTCATCAAAAACTGTGACTGTCTTCATATGTGCAGAATACGCCTGCAGAATTGAGTGAATTAATTGTACTAAGTGCAGTGCTTGTGGGTTAGAAATTCAAGTTTATTATTTTTAAAATAAGTTCACGTTACTCACTTGTCTGCTATGAAGGATGCTTGGATTTTGATGTTCCTGGTTTGAGTCTTTAAATATCCAAAATGTGCCAAAATGAGATTCACGATTATGATGTCAAAGGAAAAGCCTACTTAATATAAAGTTTTGACTGGCGGTATATCGTCCAGACTATTTTTTTGTGTACTTTTTTATTTCTTACTTTCTTGAACTAAATACTCTAAACCTAAAACCGACGTTGCTTATTCGTATTGAGTTTAAGCCTTCGTTTTATTTTGGGTTTTGGATAAATTGTACTTTCTAGCTGATTTATTTACTTCTGTATTGTCTTAAAAAGTTGAATTTTTAATTGGTTATAAATTAGTTGATGTTCATAGATTACATACCTTTAGATCAAGTCACAGTCTAGTCATAGATTAGTCATGATCTAGTCATAGTCTAGTCATAGCCTAGTCATAGTCTAGTCATAGTCCAGTCATAGTCTAGTCATAGTCTAGTCATAGTCTAGTCACAGTCTAGTTACATTCTAGTCGTAGTCTAGTCATAGTCTAGTCATAGTCTAGTCATATTTTAAATGTTTTAATGGTTTTAATGTTTTAAAGATAGTTCGAAGCCAAATATGGTTCTCAAAACACAGAAAAAAATGATTTTGGATATATCTATATGATTTATGTGAAATTCGTAGTTGATACTTTGTTCCCCCAGAGCTTGCTTATCAATTCTATTATGCTCCTATTTAAATTTGTAGAAATTTTATAGGGCAATTTCGCAATGGCAGTTAAATTTCCAATTTCCTCATTTCGCTCTCCATTAATTTTATACCGGAAAAGTATAAAACTTTTATACAATCTGAGTCGAGCTATATTTTTTATGTACCCGGAGTGAGGAGTGCAGTAAATTTGCCATCATCGCCACTAAAATGCGATATTCCGGCCATTACTTCGACATTGTAAAAGAAAGTAATAAGGAGGGATATAAGGAACACTGGTTTTATATCCGCTTCCATCCCACACTCTTAAGCTCCATAATTTGTTTTAATTAACGGATCTTCAATAGTACAAGAATTGCTCGAGTTGTATAAAGCGAAATATGAGGCCATTACAGGTGAAGTCAAATCATAAATGTTGTTTGTATATTGCAGGGGATTTAGTAATTAATTTTAGAATAGTACGTTATAAATTATGGCAGTGTAATAAAGCTGGATATACAGTTGTATAAATTACAACCATTTTGTGAGAGGATCCTATATTCATCCTATTTTTTTTACAGTATCTACTTATTGGTAAGTCGATTATTTCCTTAAATCTGTTCCCAAAGGCTCTACGATCATTCAACCTCACAATTTTTTATTCATTGTTCAAAAACAATTGAAAATAGGCACTCTTAACTCGATACCTAACTGAAACCCTGCATGCTGCTATTTGCCGAACTAATATAGAATCCGGGAGGAGTGGTCTTTAACAGAGGCGTACTCTGTTCACTCTCCTAAATTTTTTCAGTACATTTTTATTAAGATATTTCATAGTTTCTTTGGCATATCGTCTCCAAAGCTGCTTATTTGTTAAACTTTTTTCTTTCTATTTGTTATAAAAAGTTCCTGAGCTCTGCGAAACACTGGTAACATTGAATAACTAACTCATCTACGTTATGCGTAAATTCTATGATGAAGACAGTGGTTCTCAACAAGTTCTCTATTAAAAAATCATGCATATTTATTATTATAAGGTTTGTCATATATACCCATTACACCCCGTAAAATTAACTATTAAAAAGCATTGCACCAGGCTTTAATATTTTTCAGGGAAATGGCTTGTTTTAAAAGCATTTTTAATATCATTGAACTATATTTCTTTTGAATTCATAGAAGTATATAAAATTTCTTAATTTATAAACTAACATCTCTATGTGAAATCTATGGTACTTGGAAACTTTGATGTAATGAAGAAATAAGCAAGTACAGAAATTAGCAGCCATGAATTTGGTCGACCAATTAGAAATTTCTTGAACATACTTCCTTGCGAATATTTAGATAAAATTATACATACTTGGTACTAATGAAATTTAGAATAATAGTTAAAAGTACCTCACAATTCTGGGTTTTTCAACACAACATATAAATAAGTCAATGATATTTTTATTAACTCATGTTATATTCATGGCAAATTCTAGGTAAGCACTTGTTTTACTCAATATAAATAAATATTCAACTTCCTGGTTCAAACAAAACGTTTTATTTAGGTTTTAGCGGTTAACAAAACTTAAATTGCAACTTTTTGAAATGTAACTGACCACGAACCAGAGTTTGATTGCAGGAAAAGTACCCGAAATTCGAAAAATAGGTTTGTTTTATTATTTAATTAAAATAGGTTACACAGAAGTAGAAAATTGAAATATTATTAGGAATTAAAATAGAGTATTTTAATTCCTATAATATTTCAATTTTCTGCTTCTGTGTAACTCATTTTAATTAAATAAGAATACAAACTATCAAACAATTACAATGTTCAGGGCCTACCATATAACATTGTCTATGATTAATTAGGACTCTAACGGCCTAATTAGTGAGATTTAGTTAAAATACCTATATGCATTTTGGACCACATCAATGTCCGATATATCAATATATATTACAACTAAATCTGTAAATCCTTATGTAATTGGAAAAAATGCAGAAAAGCCTGAAAGATGTCTAACAATTACAAGATATCTTATTTTCTTAAAAAAAACTTGTTTTCTTTTTTTAATAGTATCTCGCTTGTTGTTGGAGATAGACCCAACAAACCCTTTATGACTATGCTCAACAGAGAACGTTCTATCCAAATGTGTAAAAAAAAATACAGGGTATTCCATTTAAATTAACAAAGTTAACATCCGCGGCCATTTTGTTTGGACTTCATTTGTTTTTCTACTATCATTATCGAAACATAAAAAAACGTGCAACTTTTGAATTTCACATTTTTTTATGACTATAAACAAAAAAGTTAATGGGGGGGGGAGTGTCAAAATATAGTGAATCGCCCTGTACGTTTTTTTGGTGTATATTTGGATGAATTCCTGAACTTTAAATTACATTGTGATAAACTTATTTCGAAAATGAATTCTCTGAAGTTTCCTTCCTTAAATTCGCAAACGGTGCTGAATTTTTCCCAGCTTGTACACATTTACCATGCCCAACTAGATTCAACACTTACATACAGCATTTGTTTATGGGGTAATTCAACTAATTCAGTTACTGTTTTTATTGCTCAAAAGAGAATCATCCGTTGCATGTCAAAAATCTCAGACAGAGAGTCATGTAGACAATGTTTTAGGGAATTTAACCTTCTACCCCTTCTCTGTTTGTTTATATACCTACGAATTATGTGTTTATGTATATAGAAATAAGCATTGATATTAACAAAGATATGTACAATTAGAACACGGGACATGTTGATGATTTTAGACAGATTTTAGAAAATGTTTTAATCGTTTACCAAACGATGTTAAACATTGTTTATCTGTAAATATGTTTAAACGAAAGTTAAAGCTATATTTGCTCATAAATGTTTTTACAGTGTGTCAAAGTCTTTAAATTAAATTGTTAAAGTTTAAAGTTTTTTTTTTTTTGTTATATTAAATGTATGACGAATCCTATACATATTAACTGTCTTAATAGAAAATAAATCATCATTATTATTATTATTAATACGAATAATTTTTTTCCTAGCCAATATACAAGGTGTTTCAAAACTTATATCGGAAAATGAAGGGTGTGTTTCTTTTCTCCATTCTATGTAAAAAAAAATCTTATTAACCATGGATCCATGGGTCGGGAAACGTACCGTTTTTGAGATATAGGGTGTTAAAATAGATTTTTTTTTTCAGTTTTTTTGACATCTCAGGAACCGTTTGAGATACCGAATTCAAATTTTGTACACGTATTATTAACAATATTGGCTACTTTTGAGGATAAAATCAATTTTTATTGATATGACACTGACGGAGGTTTTAGGATTGCGAGAGGTTCTTTTGCCCGTAATTTTTACGACTCTGGGAAAATTAACAATTTGAAAGCAAATTTTAAATCGCCAACACAAAAAAGTACCAACTCATCATCAAAAGCTCTAATGCGAACGGTTTTCAAGATAAATGGCGTTTTATGATGCAAAACGAGAGAAAATGGCAACACGATAAAAAATATATTTAATGAGCGCTCAAAGTAGCTAATATTAATGATCTCAAACGGTTCCTGAAATATTGTCAAAAAACTGATACATTTTTTTTGTGACACCCCATATCTCGAAAACGGCGCTTTTACGGATCTACATTAACAAGAACTTCATTTTGGACACATGTTTTGAAACACTCTGTATAATCTAGGTAACTTATAACATGTAATTCTAAGCTTTCGTTCAATCGTTACCAGCTGAAATGATGAACGTGCGAGCTAAAAACACCACGAGCTTTCAAACAACCTACCGACAAGAAAATTTATTACCATCAAGATTTCCTTATCGCAAGGCCAAAGTGAATTTGTAAGGGGACAATAAAATTCCCATAAATAAGTTGTAGAGAGCAATCAAATTACAGTTAAAGATCCTTTATCAATGTCCCCGGGCTGAACCTTCGGTCACTAATCAAATTTCAAAATGTCGTTACCACCGTTAACTGAGTTTGAAATTTATGTGAACCACTGTTTTTCCAAGATAAGCATTTCAATTACACGTCCGATGTGAAGGGATATATTCTATCAACATCTCCATGTGAAAGATGTATTAATTTACTCAGGTGTGGTCGCATTTGCATGGACTAAGTGGCGGTAAAGCCATAGCCGGATCGCTGCAGTCGGGACAGTGTCGCCAACTTTGTGGGAATTGTGTGCTAGTCAATATTTCATCATATATTGAGATGGAACCACATAACACATACAATAACGAGCGTTCAAATAAAAACGTGGTCGAAGTTGGCTCTGACACATTGGACGTAGGGAGTAGCTTATAGCGACCAACTTAACCTCATTTCTCAACGAGCTGTATAGCAGCTGTCAGTTTCAATAACGTTAATGACTATATAACTTTATTTTAAAGAATAATCGTGATAACAATAACAAACAATTAAAGGAGCTGCGGAAAGTGTCCCCCTCCTTGTTATAACAATAAATTAAAGCAGCTGCTGAAAGTGTCCCCCTCCTTGTTCCAAGCACTTTTCACACCTGTTCCTCAAAGAATTAAAGACATTTTCTAAGATGCTCGGGGTATTGTTAATTTCACGAATCTTGTCTATAAGTCGAGCCTGCAGATGGTTTAAATCAGGAATAGGCAGTTCAAAAATAGTGTTTTTAAGGTAAGGCCACAAAAAGAAATCACACGGCGTAATATCACATGACCTCGGTGGAAATTCATGTTCAGCATTGAGACTTATTAGTCGATTTTGGAAAACTTCCCTCAACATATTCATCGTCTCGCCTGCCGTATGTGCCCTTGCGCCATCTTGTTGAAAGTAAAAGTTTGTAATTTCGTTTTCTTCCAGCTGGTTAACAAAAGGAGCGATAATTTCTTCTCTATACCTTTGCGCAGTAAGAGTACCATTAAAAAAAATAGGTCCATAAATCCTCCTTCGATTGAGAGCACACCAAACTCCAATTTTTTGAGCGTGTAGAGGGCCCTCGACAAAAAAGTTATCTGGTTTTTCAGAAGACCACATTCTCATATTCTGTGAGTTTACGTAACCACTTAAATGAAACCAGGCTTCATCAGAAAAAAAGGTGATATTATGAAGTTCACCGTAGTTGTTTAAAAACCATTCACAAAATACAGCCCGTCGCGGAAAATCAACTTCATGAAGTTCTTGCTGACAAGTTAAACGATAGGAGAACAAACGCAAATCTTTTTTTAACACTGTGTGGCAGGTACCGACTGATACTCCCACCATTTGTGATAAAACACGTACAGAAGTTCTTGGCGCATTTTCCATTATTTGTTGGACATTTTCTTTTAATTCTTCAGTCCGCTTTTTAGGTCGGCCGCTTCCTTCTTTTCTTGTTACACTGCCCGTTTCACGAAAAACATTAACACAACGCTGAACTGCACTTTGAAAAATTTTGTACTCAACAACGCCGGGAAATTGATTTTGAAATTCTATGAAACATTCCTCAATAGAATACTTCCATATTCCATCAATCTTGCGTCCATTTCTAAAGTAGGACTCTATGATAAACACTTTTTGTTCTTGAGAAAACACCATTTTAAACGCTTTTTAAAACGAAAATATTCAAATTGATAGCGGCGATATAGCGCTTTGACAGATGACGTGTAAGTTCATTTGCTATACGCTACGCCCTACGTCCAAATTTTCAGAACCAACTTGACCACGTTTTTATTTGAACGCTCGTTATAATGGAAACTCTATGGTTTATCTTGAAGGTATTTTTGTTATGCAGCCTAAAATACACTAAATCTTAGTTAGGTACATGTCCATCGTAGGGCGCTAGTGTTGAAATTTCTGAAAAGTCCCCGCGGTATGATTGGTTGCCTAACAATAACATTATGTTAGTATGTCTACCTGATCCTGCTATGACCGCCACGAGTTTCGTTGAGGTTAAGTTTTCGTTTGTAGTGGTACGTATTTGCGTGGTGTTATATATATTTTTGTTAATTTAAAAATTAATTTCTTTTTGTTATATGTATTTTAAACTAATATATTTTTTATATTAATTTTCTTTTTTTTTTGTTACTACAAATCTTATAAATAGTGAAATCTTGCAATATACATAATATGACGATTACATTTTGTACTTAACAAAATTGATGAATAATCTGGTATTATTGTATATTATACATTACTATTTATTTGGTGTTAAAAGATGAGGTCTATCAATAATTTTACCAAAAGATTCATAACATACATTCGTAAATACTGAATGGAAATTTATGGGCTCAGATTTTAAAGAAGCCTGAAACTCAAGTTAATGTATTATTTTGTTCTTCAGTAGCAAACTATTTTTAATGTATAATTTTATGTGTATAAGTTCTATATTATTATTTTTTTTTAATTTTTTCAATTCAAATAAGAATTTCTCTTTCAGATTAGAAAAACCGTAAATATTCAAAGCTAATGGTGGGAAATGCAGTGGTAAAACACTTTCGAGATGAAATTTGAAATTCTGTAACTATTGAAATATTCATAACTTTTAGGCCCAGTTTTTAATTGTTGGTTATCGCCATATGAGTAACTAAATTTTAGTTATCGCTAACTAGCAGTTAAGCCCAACTTTATTTTCTTCTATTGAAATTAAGAAATAACAATTTCCTCCAAAATTGAAGGTTAACTTAATCAAAAATGTATTTGTAAATTAGCTTTTAATTGTATATTACTATCACGAAATCTTCATTTGAAAAGTGTTCGTCAAGTATGTGTGATTGAAAAACCGGGCCTTATTAAAGTTATACGACATATAGTATTATATTAGTTATGGTAATTTAAAATTTCTCTTTTAAATAAAATAAATATTTACGTATTTATTCACGAGATTAGAAAAACCATAAATATACAAAACTAACTATAAATACACAAAACTAACAATGAAAAATGCAAATGATTATGGTTTTTCTAATCTCATGGATAAATACGTAAATATTTCTTAAAATTAATTTTACCACAAATATATTGTCTTCTATGTATTATAGATGGCGCTAAACTGACTAATGAAGTGACCTATAAATTGTACAAAAAGTTAGGTACATATCCGTTGGATGGCGCTGTACGATAAATAAATTCTCCAACAAAATTTAACTACTGCAGTTTCCATTATATTTTAAGTGTTATGTGGATGGAACACGTCTTTGAAATGATGGATATCTACAGGTGTAGAAATCTCCCACGAAACAGTTACTTTACAGAACAATTTCATTTAAAAATTGTGAACCATACTTTATATTATACAAAGTAACTAAATGTAATGTAATTAAATTAATTTAAAATGTTTGAGGTTTATATTTGGAGAATTGAGTATAAACTGAGATTCTTGAATCATTAAATCCAATTCCAATGTAACTACTAATTTATTTGCAGTAATATACAAAAATTTATGTATTTTTTTCAACAATTTCTCCCCCAAAATAACACTAGCACACAAAAAAACTATTGTGGGAAGATGTAGACTTTGATACCAATAATCGATGAGACACACTCTTAGTCAAAGTTTGGTTCCTAATATTTAGGGTTGGCCATTTTAATTAATCAGGCACACAAGACAGTCAAAACCCAAAGATCTGACATATCATATCCGACGTATTTTGATGAGCTAAAAACGATACAGTATTCAGAATTTATGCAAGGTCGGCCAGTACATATCCTATAAAATCTATATTTAAGTGAAGAATAACGGTGAAGAACAGGGCGTAGAACAGGGTGGGGAACAAAGCGAAAAGTTCAGGTGAAGAACAGGGCGAAAGGTTCGATCAGAACCTCAAAGCGATATCAAGGAAGATGGAACATAAATATGTTTGCTGAAACGGGACATACTGGAAACTAAAAAGATGAAAAAAAAAAAGAAAAAGATCATCATCGCAGATCATTTGCAAACAAAAAAGCAAGATACTGTAGAAACAAAGATTAACCATAGTCTCATTAGTTTGAGCAAAGCGAAGACTTTGGTTAAATTAAGCGATTTTTGGGTCCATTTTCACCTTAAATATAGATTTTACCAGATACTGGTCGGTCCTGCATAAAACCTGACTATGGTATCGCTTTTGTTAGTCAAAATATGTCGCAGATGATATGTCAAATATTATGTAGAGAAAAATCACTTTTGGACTATGATAAAGCGACTTTTGATTTGAGGGTCAACTTCTAAACTGTCCTCGAAGTTGAAAGCATTCCTTTTTACACTAACGAATTAGAATGCAACAGACACACACGTATAACGCATGGAAATGAAAGAGAAAGAAGATTAGGGCGGGGGCATTGCTCTAGTATCTTGAATCGACACGAAACAATCCAACATCTGATAGTACAGCAAAATTTTAAACCATAAACCAGCGTGTAACTTTCTAGCAGGCGTTGATACACTGAATCTGAGTTTAACCTCAAAATTGCTCCACCGTGTCAGGTTTTCGAGGTATTCTAACCCAACAGTGCGAAAAATACAGTTTTCCGATATATTTGAGGTTGTTAGTTCATGAGGTATTATTCAAATATCTCTATTTCTTTCCGATAAAGAAATAGTTTGTTGAAATTGATCAGTTTGGCGTATTCATCGATATTCAGAAATTGAGTAGCATCAGGTGAAGACTCAAACTGTGAAAAAATCAAATTACAAACACCTGAATTCCCACTGGCTCTTCAGGTTTTCGAGGTCGCTGATTACAAACCTCAAGTCAGAATTACAAAATTTAAGATGGTGGATCCGATACGACTGATGGAAAAAAATATGTAGGAATTTTGAAATGGAAAAAAGGTCGACAAGATAGATGTTTGTAATTCGATTATTCTCTCTTCTTCTGATGCTACTCAATTTCCGAATATCGCCGAATAGGTACGCTAAATTAATCAACTTCAACAAACGATTTCTTGGGGAAGAAAACAGATATTCGGATGATTCAAAATTATTTAAAAAAAGAGTAGTACTTTGCCATAATGAGTTTTGTGGAGAAAGAACTTCCTTTGATGTTACGTAACCTCAAATATAGACAAAAATAGTGTTTTCCGCACTTTCAAGTTAATATTTCTCTAAAACCTGATGTGAAGGAGCAATTCTAAAGTTGGATTCGGATTCAGCGTATCGGAGACATTCGAGACAGTATAGCCTGGTTTCTGGTTTAGAAGGTTAGTGACATTTTGTTGGTCTGTGTAGTCTGTAGATTTTTGTCCTCCTTCTTCTTTATGCGCAATATCAATTACAATGTTTATATTAAGCATTTAAACAGTCAATTTCAATTTAACATCGAAGATTCATTAATGACGCAACATTTCATTAGAAACAGATAAAAGATATATCAATTTCCTATAAGTCGACAAACTTTAAGGAGATATTCCTCATAAAAAAATAAGAAAAAAATCAATTATAATTGTTTTTCCAGAGACGCTTCATTTTCGAAATATAGGGCGTTAAAGATTTAAAAAAAAATTCGAATTTTTTAAATAACTTCTAAATGAAGAAGGCTATTTAAGCCAAATTTGGCATGACACATCTTCTTATAAGATACCATTTTGCCATAGAAGTAGAAGTCCCGCAAGCAACCAGTGGCGGAGTTATGGGGACTCAGACTCATTAAATTATAAAAAAAATTAATACGGCCCTACTGAAAATAAAAAATGATGCTGTTTTTAGATAGAACAGTTTGTTATTGACAAAAAGTGTACATTCACTTTTTTCCTAACTCTTATAGTTTCATGGCAAAATTGATTTTTCGGAAGGGTGCTTCTGGATTCTGTCGATAAACTTTAGGAAGACGTTCCTCATAAAACCTAAAAAAATATAGTACCTATTAAAATCGGTCTTAGTCTCGTGTATATAATAACTGGTTGCTTGCGGGACTTCTACTTCTATGGAAAAATGGTATCTTATAAGAAGATGTGTCATGCCAAATTTGGCTTAAATAGCCTTCTTCATTTAAAAGTTATTTAAAAAATTCGAATTTTTTAAAAAATCTTTAACGCCCTATATTTCGAAAATGAAGCGTCTGGAAACAAATTTATACTTGATTTTTTTCTTATTTTTTTTATGAGGAATATCTCCTTAAAGTTTGTCGACTTAATCCTGAAACACCCTGTATAAGTCATTTGAAGTACGTTAACTATTTAAAATTGACCATCCTATTTCCACTGAAGGGAGAGATGGTGTGTAAAAATGTAAATTATTTGTTAAAACCTATTTCCAAGTCTATGTTCGGAGATTCAAACAATAACATTTTTAATATATTTCAGTATCTCTTATCTAATAAACATTAGACCTACATTTGCACATGGTTATTTGTAGAAATTAAAAATACAAAGTTGTATTGTATTTCATTTGAAATTGTTACCCAATCATCTTTTAGCAAATACGTGAAATAAAACTAAAAAATGTGGTGAAATCTACTATAATTAAAACAGTTTGTAATTTATGCTACATTGAGATATAGTGGACTGTGGTTTTAGAATAATTAGGTTACTAGGTCAATAATTTAATCTAAAGAAAGAGGTTCACTATTGCCTAGAAGAATTTCGTCAAGTTGAAGTAAGATACCAACGTTGGTCCATGGGATAAGTTTTATGGAATTATAATTTAATTTTTGTCAATGACCTTTTGATTGGCCATAAATCACAAGAGAAGCCAACTGATAGCAGCGGCAAACTAGCAATTCTATTTTGTCCTTATATCCTGCTTAGTAGCCATCCTAAAGATGTGAGGTATATTTTCCTTGAAGAGATATCTGTATCCTCGAAATTGATGTTCTCTATAATATTTCATTTGATGTAATGCATGAAATTAGAGTAATAGTAGAGGAATGTATAAACGTTGGAATAATGTTATGCGAAGAACTCATCGGTGATTGATTGATGAGGAATAATCAATCACTTTTACTTCTTTCAGAAAAGAAATAAGTAAAAATGTAAATAATCTGTAAAAACTGTTTGCTAAAATCTGTTGAGATCGGCAGATAGGGATGTTTTATCACATTCCTGTGTTTTTGAGTCAAATACAAATTACATTAATTTGTTCATAACTATTATAAATACTAAAGAATAAATTAAATACGATGTGTACTACTTTAAATTTTTCGTATTTCGTAGAAAAAACAAAACTTTTATATTTCCCTTTTCACTTCCATCATGTTCTCACATGATTATTTTATTCCCTTCAATATTTGCAACTTTTTTGAAATAATTTAATCTGCACAAATCGCATAACTGTCATTTTTTAACTGACAATTAAAAAGTGATTAAAATAGAATTAGAATAGTTTACATGCTTGCTAAATAGTTGAAGGATAATAGAAACCAACATAATTTTAAATTGAACAGTAACTCCGAATAATAATACGAAATATTTAAAAGTGGATCAAAATAAGTGCATGCCTTTTTAATTTTCAATGTTTCCTACTTGTTCTAAAACCAAATGCAGTAGATACATGCATAGTCTTGTGGAAGGAAAGCATTGTTGTGACGACGGTACAATGACCTTGCTTCTAAATTCACGCCATGGCATCATAGTAAAATAAATAAACATTTTTACGTCTTCTGTTGACAGACTGAAAAACCACACGGGGTGCACTCAATACTCACTTATCAACGAAATTAGTCACGCTACTCAGAGATAGGAAGCAGAGGAATAGTTACTTTTTTTAGGTTTTTGATTCTATTAAACTTGCGTGTCGTTGGCTATATTTTTGTATTGCGTTTGCTCATATTGTGGTACATTTTTATGATTTAATAAATAAGTTGCAACTTTGCGGCTTTCTAATATGTTTTGTTGCTGTTAGTTTGGCACTAAGGAAGTAAACCGCCTCCTCCTGGGCATTTATTTATTCATGATATCTATACGACAGAATGAAGCGAATTTAAAATATGAATAAAATATACATATATTAGTTGTAAACATGTTCCCTGAATACGTAAAAACTGAGGTACCTCTAGAATGTTTGTAAGAAGTTATTGCAAAACTGTTAGCTCTTACATAATAAAATCATGTTATTAAATTTAAAAACAAAGTTTCTACATGGTTTTCATTCATTCATTTAAATAGAGGTGTATTAATTAATTTCCCAGCACAGTTGCGTATCTTGAATAAAGTACGACTTTATTTTTATAAATATACAGTGTGTTCCACTTTGAGCAGCACCATCCTCTTATTTTCAAATAGATGACTCGATTTTCATTTTTTTTAACAAGGCGTATTCGATAAGATCTACTTTACCATTCGTAATTACTGTTTAAGCTGTTTTTATAGAATTTATAGAATAATTCAAGAACGAAATATGTTGCTATTTGTAACCAATATCGTACCTATTTATCGACTTCATTTATTTGGAAATTTGTTTGAATAGTTGACAATCATCTTATATAAAGGAGATGCTTTCATAATGTTAGTTCTTACAGTGGGTAACTTAAATATATTATTTTCACGAGAAGCATGCTTAGGAACTTTGATCTGAATTTGTTCAGTAACCAGGTGCAATCTATTATAAGGGTGTTTTCAAAGGACGGTGAATATTCTGTCACTAAAACGTCACACATTCACTGAAAACCGTTGCTCGAACTAAGTTCTTTGAACAACTAGAAAATTTGCAATACACAAATAACGTAGTTCAATAATTTCTAGTTAAAAAATTCAAAATTGTAAAATACAAAAAGTTAGACATACCTATTTTTACATTGATAGGACAGTATAACTAGCGCCCCCTAGACGTGACTACAACACTGTTTACATATTCGTATTTGCAACCTTAAAAAACGTAGAACTACAAATTTTCAAAACAATCGGCCCATACATACTTAAAATATAGCAAAAAATCGAAAATATTGTTGTCAACTTTAACACCCTGTAGAACGAAAAGGAACAACAATAATTGATTAAGGCATGTTTGGCTCAATCGCTATATTTTCACGTTAACAATCTGCCATTAAGCTATGTAGGTACCATTATTAATGACTTACCCTGTATTTACAAAAACATTGATGAATTAATAAAATCTGAAACTTTTTTGAACTCCATCATCATAAAGTAAATTGTAAATAGTGGGATAAAAATGCTTAGTTCCGAGAATATATTTGTTCTAGGCCCAATTTTATAGTATGTGACTGACATTTTCCCTCAAAAAGTTAATATATCTACAAAATGCACTACAAAAATAAATTTAGTAAAATTACAGCAATTCAAATACGTGGTTATAACTAAAATATTAATTCACAGTTACGTTATAAAGTATTAGTTATTAGTGAAATTATTACTTTCGACTAATGAAATTTTATATCTCATTCTGAAGTATATTAATTATACGAAAATTACATTTCTTAATCTTATGCAAAGATGCATATATAAGATGCATGCAGAAGCTTTTAATGTAATGAGAATGGCCAAATTTACACGAACTAATAATCTTGTATTTTTCCGAAAATCATGTTTACAAAACAAATGAGAAATTATTTTTTAACAGTGCCTATAAATATGTAATTTTACTATGTCTTTTCCAAGTGCAGACCACCCTATAGACATATTAATTATTATTAAATTATTACGTTGTGGCAGATCGCCTAAAGCATATTCCGATGTTGCCATGAATATCTAAATTCTGCCCTTTAAGTACCATAATTTAGTTTATGCAAATCATGTTTACAAACAACCGACGGCTTGTAGGCAGTTTCATATAAAAATGTCAACATCCGACGACACGAAACATTAATATTGTCATAACGTATACATATGTTAACAATTAACTGGTATCACAATCAGGTAATTATGAAAACGATGAGGTGTTTTCGGGTGTTCAATCTTAAGTGGCCAGACATCATGTTAAAATAAGCCCTATAGCAAGTAGAAAGTCGGAACTGTAGTAATTAAAAGTTAATAATCCATGTAAAAACGAGTCGCAAATTTTGTTCGGTAAAAGTTTAATAAACTTTAACGCGTATGTACGTACCATTCAGTGATATATAATTTTAAACTTTTTCTTTCATTTTCTGATAGTATTTAACCACCTAAATATATCTTTAAAAAATTAGGTCAATAGGATTAATAATAAGTGATATATTTAATTCTGAATTTGTAAGACCCTTAAAAAGGTCAACACTGCGAGAGAACAGCTAATGACGTCACGATACCGGCCACTCGGCGATCAAGTCGCGAGCAGTCGGAGAGATGTGTAGATATTTGCTATACTTTTACCTATATTATATACCTATATTTTTAAGTGTATAAATACAGAGTGTGTAAGAGATATACATCAAGTCTTGTTGAAATGCATTTTTCACACAACATATTTACTTATTATAAACATAGAATGTCTTGGAATATCTAAATACATTTTCGGATTTTTCTCAATGACGTAAATTGTTCGCTTTTCTACATTTTCTGGTGCTTTCCATTTTTGTACAAATGTACCCAACGTACTAGACTCGGTACTTGTGGATGTATGCGACGACGTGTATGTCCGAGCAACTCAGAACCACCCTCGTTTTTCTTTGGTTGCCCGTCTAGGGGGTTGTAAAATATTATTATTTAAATAAATTGCTTATAGGTGCCTCCCGCAACGTATTTCGAAATTTTTGTGGACGGGAACGTTTAGATGGGGTAGAATTTTTTTTTCGACATAAATTTGAAAATTCTGCTCTAAATGTTTAAATAATACTATTTATAACTCCTTAGACAGGCAACCAAAGAACAACGAGGGTGGTTCTCAGTTGCTTATAGGTCTCTCTCGCCGACGTATTTCGAAATTTTTGTGAAAGGGTACGTTTAGATGGATTTATTTTTTCGGTATAAATTTTAAAATTCTGCTCTAAATGTTGAAATAATAATATTTACAAAACCCTAGACGGGCAACCAAAGAAAAACGAGAGTGGTTCTTAACTGCTTATAGGTCCCTCTCGCCGACGTATTTCGAATTTTTTGTGAACACGAACATTTAGATAGGGTAGAATTTTTTTCCGGCATAAAGTTGAAAATTGTGCTCTAAATGTTCAAATAATAATATTTTACAACCCCCTAGACGTGCAACCAAAGAAAAACGAAGGTGGTATTGAATTGCATACCGTGGCTGGGGAAACCGTAGTTAACATCACACAAACTTTTAATTTTTCGGTAATGAAATAAATATTTTATTCGGAGTCGATCCTGAGGTACTTTTGCAGCCCGGAACTATTTAATATTTGTACAATTCTCGGTTTCGACCCATTTAGACTTAAAAACAATGATTAACGAAACTGCCAAGCGAACCACACACCGTATGTATTAACACAGAATGGGATGAGAGCGAGCGGAGTGTTCTGCCAGTCGCCCGTACCGGTATTATGACGTCAGGCAATGGTTGCTCAACGTTTTTCCGCCTCTGTTTTCATTAATTTATTTCACACATTTCTCGTTGAAGCAAAAAAATTATTTTTGGCATACTAACTAATTAGAGGGTAAACTTTTGAAATATGCAATAAAAGAATTTTACAGAATGGGCCTATTATGCTGGGATAATTTTGTATGTAAATCGGATTAGGTTTACAAATTTAAAAAGTGTTTCTGGATAAAACACAGTTTCTAAAATTGTATGGAATTTCATGATATCAATATGCAATAACAGATAAAGTAAAACTTGAAAATATTTTAATTAGGTATTCATTAGACAGCCACACACAAAAAAAGTTGTCTGTACTTTTCATGCGACATATGTTATTCGTAGTACTTTTGCCTACGAACCTGATCACAGTGTCAGAAATGAGTTATCACATCACAGGAATTTCTTAACTTCAAAAAACAGTTCAAAAATACCAAGAATTCAGGAAAAAGTGCTAGAAACAATACAAAACCATTTTTTTTATATTCAAATGTTTATTTATATGGTTAAGGCCCCGGCGAAAATGAATCGGCGGTCAGAATTGATGGTTCTTTTTCTAACCTAAAAAAACGTGTCAATTAACGTCAGATATCACGAATTTTCAAAAAATAACAGAATCGCGCCATATTTGGTATACGGGGGTTTTCGGGGTCGCTGATCACGGATCGGAGATCTGATTTACAAAATTCGTTTCTAAAAATTTAATCAATTACCTATGTAGGTACATACTTTAAGAAGGTTAAAACATGGTTAAGTACTGAAGTTATAAAGTAAATAAAAATATTACAAAATGATATACCAAATTTGACGCGAATGTGTTATTTTTTGATAATTTATTCGGTCATCTTGGACCTGCCATCTTGAATTTTGCAAAATTCACCACGGATCCGTGATCAGCGATCCCGAAAACTTCCGTATACCAAATGTAACGCGAATGGGTTATTTTTTGAAAATTAGTTCGGCCATCTTGGATCCGCCATTTTGAATGTTGTAAAATTGACCTCGGATCTAAAAACATGTCTAAAGAGTGCTTCAGTTCTTCAGGATGTGCGTACAAACCTTTTGGATGGCTTCTACGTCCACAAAACTCAATGTATTTTTACGAAATGGTAAAAGTCGTACGGTGCCAAATCAGGCGAATACAGGAAATCGGACACAAGTGTCGATCGATAAGATGGCGCATTATCGTGCAACAAACGCCAACTTCCTTTTGCATGATATTCTGACAAAGTACGACGAATACGATGCACCAAACGCTTGAAAGCGCCAAGATAGAATTGTGCATTAACGGTTTGGTTTGGACGAACGAACCCTTTGTGAACAATGCATTGGAATCGTAAAAGTAATTCAATATTGTCTTCACTTTTGACTTCTTCAAACGAGATTTTTTGAGTTTTGTCTCGTTTGGCACCTTCCATTCGTCATTTTGGCGCTTGGTTTCTGGATCATATTAAAAACACCACATCCCATCATTAGTAAAACTGTTGTAAACTTATAAAGTGTTTGTCCTTTTTGGCATCCTCGATGATCTCATTCGAATATTGAATTCTGAGCAATTTTTGGTCGTCAATCAACTTGGCCCAGATGTTCGACCAAAATGCGATAAATTGATGTTTTTCAGATGCTCAATTCTAATTCTATGAATTTCAATGAAGATTTTGACTGATCCTTGATGAATTCTCACACAGTTTTGATAGAATCTGTGGTGATCATGGATTTCGATTGGCCAACATGTTGCTCATAATTTATGTCCGAACGACCGTTTTTAAGCAGCGTATACCACTCATGAACTCTGCTACGGGATAAGCAATCATCACCATAAACTTAGCTCATAAAATGAAACATTTTGGTAATAACAAAACTTAACAATCTCTTTGTTCGATGCTCAGTTTTTTGACATGACATTTTCTGTAAGTACAGTTGGTCTACCCCATAAAGCATAAACTATTGTGGTCTGCCCGTAGATTTTCCTTTGCAAAAACAATATTTGGTTTAAAATTTTTTAATAATAGCACATTTCCAGTTTAAGAATGTATCACAGTCAATGTTTGAACCTGGAAATTCCATACACAAGAGTACGTGTTCGATTCATGTTCATTTCGAGTTCCACAAGGCATCTTGTTTTTGAGTAAAACGCATAACAATCTCAAAATTTTTGTTTTGTTTCTCAGTAATTCGATGAAATGCCAAAAAGTTTAGCTGTGATAAAAAACTGATTAATTTGAAATATGTACGATGTCATTGAAGTAAACTGAAACAATACAATGATGGCAGAAAATGAATTCAAACGATAACAGACACTGACGACGTATGCTTCTGAAAAATGCATAAATGTCAATGTATCTGTCATATTGATTCGTTTACAGTGAACAATAACTAACCATTGCATCTACGTTCGAGGTAATCCTACCGCCGATTGGTTGAATGAAATGTGAAAATTTACACCAATCAGCAGTCGGTGAAACAAACTGTTGCTTTTTTATGTAATCTTGATCTTATCCGTTTAGTAATTTTTAATTTTACCAAAATTTAATTGCCAACGTGTCGGAAACAAAATGGTTTTAAACAAAATTACTGGTCACGTGGCTTGCAATCGTTTATGTGACAGACAAAATCAGAAAGTTTGTGCCCTTCGCATCTGTGCTGCAATAAATATTTAATGAAAGAGGGACTAAGTAATTTGTGCGCACATGCAATATCTATTACAGGCGTGCTTGCGCTTTTATGCTTTTAATTATTGTAAATCTATCCAATCGGATTAACTCGATAATACCCACCCTTAATATTCATTTAATACGGTGGCCTTATAGGGACGCATAGTGGAGCAAATATAACCACGACACACAATACAAGTATCACCCTAATATAAAAACTGTATATTTTATCTACGATATTGCCCTTGACAAAGGCATTCTGTGTATGCAAATTTATTATGTCAACAAATAAATTCTGATTACAGGCAGGGGGGTATAAAGATGATTTTTAAAACTGTCTTTACTGAACGACGAGGAACACGAAAGTTCATATTTTACTACTTTTATTATTTGTTTTCTTGATTATAATAAATAATGGTCATAATAGTTCAGTATCTTTTTTACTTTTTCTACACGCAAAAAAAGATTTCTTACATCAAGAATATATTTATATACACGCAAAGAAATATATATTTGTCCCATAACACTGAACTAATTTAAATTTTTTTCATCGATTAGACATTTATTTAATTGACGAGAGTGATGATTTACTTACAATTAGGTCAAGATTTCTTTATATGAATATCAAGAATATATTTATTCGCGTATATATTAAAATATCTTTCTTGATTGAAGAAATTTTTGTTTTGCATGTATGTAAATTAGTCTAATCGGTTTCGTATCTTTCTTTTCCAGCGAATAAAAAAAAACAGTTTTGGACACAGTAGGTTTCCTTGAAATTTGTTATATGTACATAAATTTCCAATGTTATAAAGGATGATTCAGTCATAATGTCATTAATTTTACCCATGCGTTCGCAAGGCCTAATAAACACAGAAAATCGAAAAAAACATTTTTACTCGACCTTTTAATAATCAAATTTTTAGACATTATTTTAAAATGGAATTCATAACAATTTTTGACATTTTTGACTTAAAATATCCTCAGAAATGGAGGAACAATGGGTAAATTGGCAACACGATATAGTTGTGGTCGAGCATATGTGTGTAAGCAAGAGATTTCAAAACCTGGGTATATTCTATAATGATTTCAGTCAGTGACGTCAGTAGAACGAAATATTGATCATATTTTGAATAATTAACAAAATATTGTGTTCATTATTCTCGTTGTATTATAAAATAAATAATAATGGGAAACTATCCATTTATTATTATTAAAAATGACCATAAAGTAGTAACAATAAAAAAGTTTAATTTTAGAACCCCATTGATATATTGCTATAGTTTACTGAAATTTTGTTATTAACGAAAATAATTCTACTTATTTACATACTCTTTACTTTCTGCAGATACTTGGAAAATATACCTTCACAGACAATATAGCGTATGGCGCTAGCTATTTTATCTGTGATACCTCTTCATCTGTCTTCTGAAGCTGATTAGATGAGAAAAATGTAAGTTAAAGGTACTTAATCTTCAGTTGTATAAAAAAATAAGAATAGTAAGTAGTAGTGTGGATTTCTAGTCAAATTTTGCGTTTTGTCTCTTTATTAAGATATCTTCACTACACTTTTCGGAAAAAAAATGTTATAAATATACAAAAATTACAGAAAAAAAATATGTATATACCTCGACATTAAAATATTTATAAACAAACAAGTAACAGTGTGAAAATAAATTTGTCTCCCTCTGCTTTTTTGATTTGTAAATATTTTAATGTTGCGTTTTATACAATTTTTTTGTAATTTCTGTATAACAATTGTAATTGTTATTTTTACTTAAGTTTCAATAAACAGAAGAATTGTCGACACTCAACAAGTTTGTCATCACTCATTCTTTACTGTTAGTTAAATTGCATGAAAAAAAAGTTTCCATGTTTCAGAGCCAAATTTTATCTGTCTAGTCTTTCCGATCTCAATTGAAGACCAAAGAGCTAGGCAGTATGTACCAGGTTCGGTCGCTACGCAGCAACTCGGCATTGAAATATTTCAAAAACTTGTACCCATATTAATTTTATTTAGCCATATATGTATAACCCATATAGGGGTCTGATCAGACTAAACGTGGAGGTGGTAGAAATGTATTCGCCCAGTTGAAGAATGCACGCGCGTGCAAACGGCCCACAAACACAGCCGCACTGGGCAACCGACCATAAATTTTAGTTGTTGACAAATTGCCTAGCAGTGCAATGCTGCAATGCGGAATTATTTTATTATTAATTATTTTTATTTAATAACTTTTCTAACATAAACTAACAACCTTTCCTCATCATTTCCTGGCAAGGATATGTTCATACCTTCCCGTTAGTTCTTGCTTAGCAATAATATATTTTAATGAAAATGTAAATGTTTTTTGATATGTCATAACTAAAATTTACCATCAACATAGGTAATAAAATTGTTTGAGGACAGGAATAATTAAAATACGTTGTTGGCCAAATGAATATACAGGGTGTCCCATAAGCACATGATCAAAAAGGTACTGCGACATTCTTTGGCTCAAAAGAAGACGATTTGACCTAATTTCCATTAAGAAAAAATGCCTAGCTCCTCTGCTATTGACTGTCAAAGTTCTTGAAAAAAATATATTTTTTTTTGTAATATCTGTATTATTAATATATGTATTAACATGGTTTTTAATGAAACTTGCTGTGGACTTGTTTCTAGGTAAAACTCATGTTTTGATGAAGCAACCGCATCCATCTGCCTTGGGCCAGTGGTAAATTCTTGAGTGTCATGGTACAAGAATTACCAGAACTTTTTATTTGGTAGCTGGAATCAATAATTCATTTTATTTTTATTGATGCATCAGTCCTTTTTCGAGATTTTCGTGCTCTTGGTAAAATCTTGTAGCATTCATAGTTTTTACGCAAACAAATTTTTCAATTTTAAACAATCATTGTCACTACTACTCAAGTACAACAACTACAATTACTAATAGAAATTTTTTACACATTATATACAAATTTTTATAATTTTTTACCTTTAGCAGAAAACTTTTTTAGGAACGCCTATGAAACTCGTTAAATTTTATTGCTAGGCGTTTTTATACATGTTCAACTGACTTCGGAAAGACTATACTGTCAAACTATTTTAAATGGTTTTCTATCATTTTTTGTATTTGTTTTATTTTCTTTTTAACATTTGAGTTGAATTAAAAGAATTCATACACGAAGTAAGTAACTATAGGTGACTTTTGTCTTGCTGGCATCTTTGTGACAGAAGGTTTTATATGCTGAGATGTCAAATAAACAACTTCTCAAATAGCGCGTCTGCGAGAAGAAGAGTTGCCTGAAAAAAGCAAAGCCAATAACTCCCTACTTGAAATTTCTACAAGGCTGGTAAATCTTTATGCCCTTTTTGCCTTTATTACGCCTCTTCTTGAAAGCAATACCAGTTATCGCGTCTAGTTTCCTTTCCAACTTTTTTTAGTACAGCCCTGTGTCAAGGGACCCATTCGCGTCTCTTATGACGTTCGAAATTTGTCAATATACGAAGCGGACACATGTTTACGAGCTCGGACCCTCAACTTTATGATGGCCGGGTAGATTTGATTGCTAATACCGGCATTTATTGCCTGCTGCATAAATCTTATACCCTTGCCACCGTTCGCCAGTCTCCAACTATAATATTAATACCGATCGATAAATTTTCTTGTGTTTACAATCTGTCGTTCGGACAAGGTACTCACGTGTGGGTAAAATTTACAGGCCATGATATAAAGCTGAATGCTGCAAAAAGGAAGTTTTATAGAAGATGGCATTTTCATTCTGAAAATAGATCATAGAAGGATCTATAACGGATATTTTTATTATTGCGTCAGTTTGGAATAATTTTTCAGCTCTTAAGTTCGTATGGAGGCATACTGCACTCTAGTAAAAATACTGGCTGGTGCACAAGGTATTCAAAATGTATCATTTCAATGCAAATAGATTTATATATCATAAAAGAATTGTTTCAAATAAGATTTGTAGCATTTAAACAGGAAAAATCACAGTCGTTCAAGGAAAAGTTAGTAGAATCTTATTCCGCTCATTATTTTAGACAGCTTTGGTTTGAATTTTTTTAGAAATGTGCAGCTGTCGAGTACAAAAAGATGCTGAATAGTCTGCTATAAAGTTTGTTGTTAAATGTTCTCATTAGCAATCTAATACACTATCAAATATCGTCTTGTACTGTTGCTGGATTCCCATACACTAAACTTTTAAGATATCTCTCTCGAAAGAAAATTTCAATGGGGTCAGATCCCGAAACCCTGCTGGTTTTAAAATGTCTTCCAATTAAAAACTGTGGAAATGCCACAATCAAATTAAAGGGAACAAACAGCTCATCATGTCTTTCAGCAGTTGCATAATCTTTACAATGTCTCAACACAGACAATATAGCTTATCGCCTCAGCCCGCGCTTCAAATGCTGGAAATTGGCAACCTAAAAAGGATGCAGGGTTTTGTTAGCCGGCATCCAGCAATAAAATTTAGTGTGGTAAAAATTAAAAAATTTTAAATTTCCTTAAGAATAGTACCTTAATTTTTTATTTAATAAAATTGTTGGAATCTCAAGGGGTGGTTGATACAAAATTTATTTAAAAAAAAATAAATCATCAATCAATGAGAGTTAAGATAATGCGTTCGCTACTGCTGTTGCAATTATTGACTAACTTTTTTCCGACAGACGGACTTCGGACCTTTTCCATTCAATGCAGAACGGACAATCAGGAGGAGATCTTTTAAATTATTATTTTTTCGATTCAACGCACCGTTTCGGAGTTATAAACACTTTTTTTTTCTTTGACGACTCACACTGTTGGTCCCGATTTTTATTTTTCGGTATGCGGACTCGATCACCCAACAAAACCATTGGAGATTTTTTGATATTTTGAGTCATTTCCGAGTTACAAGCAAATACCGTTTTTTTTCTCCTACGTTGTGAGGTCATAGCTCGATGACGTAGGCTAAAAAGGCCACGCGCTCTACCCCACGCTCCCTCCCTAGATGTCCTGAAGATGCCGGGGAAGCCCCAGAGATTCCTGAAGGCAGCAGAGAGACATAGAGAGAGAGAGACAGAGCGATAAAAGCCCTCTATGACGACAAAGTCAGTCTATCTCTATCGCACACTATAACTCTATTTCGCACACAATCAGACAAAAATGACCTTTAAAAATACATCGTTATCAGAATAACCCATTTTTATTTAAAAAAATTAAAATGGGTTATTCTGATGACGAAAAATAAAACATAATTAAACTGTATTATTTAAATAACAATAATGTGCAAAAGTTCTTGAGGAATATCGGAAAATTTATTTTGGAGGACGAGTCCCGTCAACGAACACTGTAAAAATATTATTAGAAACCTTAGGTGGCCAGAAAACAGCCCCAATCTCAGTCCTTTAGACACATTTTTGTGGAGACACTTCAACAAACTATATTATTAGACCTCAACATTTACAATACTTGTAAATTTTGAGGTCTAATAATATATTTTGAAAGAAAAAATACAGGACGAAATGTTTGATAATTCTGAATTTGTTTTTGTAGCAATAAATAGTAAATTAAAGCATATTTTCAACTATATCATCACAATTACTTGCATGTTGAAAAATTGTAAAAATTGTAGGTATTTTAATGTTATTTCGTTTTTAAGTATTCTCCTTGTTTGATCCCAAACTGTGTATTTTCCTTTTATTATTGACGAGTGTGCAAGTGTCAATGTTCTGTCTAATTTTTGTTTTGACAAGCTCCGTAACTGTACATTTTGTTAATGTATAATTTGTTAAAATAAAAGTTTTATCACAAGCAGTCTATCTATAGGCATAAAAGATCCGGAACCAGCACCAGAAGATCAACGGATATGCTGTAATTAATACGAGTTGCAACATATTTATTGGTCCTTCGAGCCGGATGTACCTATAGATAAAACATTGCAAAAGCATCAACGGTCCTTCAAGCTAGCAACAACAAGTGGTGTTCCTGTACGGGAAGGGAATTCAAGCAGCGATTCTCCAGCCTCAAGCCAGCAACGGCAAAGCAGCATCCCGGCAGCGCGACAGCCCAACGAAACCTTTACGGCACGGCGAGCTTTCCTGACGTCGACGACGACGACGGAACGGCGCTCGGACCTCCACACTCCACAGCCCACAGCAGCAGCGTAGTGAGCAGCAGGTTCGTCACAACAACAAAAACAGCACCGCACACGTGCGGATAAAAATTGTTTATAAATTCGGAAGGATTAGTAAGCAAAAACAATCATTTCTTATTCTATCTCATGCAAGATATTTTACATCTTAAAATATTTGTGTATACTGTAAAATCAAACTAACTGTTCTAAAGTGAATACTAGTCTCATAATTTATACTCAACATCTATAAAAAAGGTCGAAACATGGACAAGCTTCAAAAAAAGGCAACGTGTATCAAAGACACACTGATACGCATTCACGAATATGTCAAAGATCACTTAGATACAGCTTATAAGCACGAACTTTCAGTAAGAAAAGATGCTTTCATTGAAAATTATCAACAATTTCTAGATGTACAGTATCAAATAGAGGCTAGAGATGAATCTAAAGAAACCGAACGTATTGCAGTCGAGACAATGTACTACGATACTTTAGCTTTATGTAAACCTTTCTTAGACGATGGCAATACGGTAACAAATCAAAATAGCTCAAGTAATGTTTATGTAGATAATAGTTCAATCAAACTCCCTCACGTGAATGTTCCCATCTTTACAGGCATAGCTGAAGAATGGGACGCATTTTTCGATGCATTTACTGGTATGATACATAATAACCAAAAATTAACGGACATTCAACGTTTCTATTATCTCAAAGGTTTTTTAAAAAACGAACCGCTTAACTTAATCAACAATTTAAGATTAACGTCAGAAAACTACCCGGCAGCATTAAAAATACTCAAAAAACGTTTCGATAATAAATTCGACATTATTGAAGCTCATATTTCTAGTATTTTGGACATACCTCCCATCGCTAAAGGGAATGCCCAAAACTTGAGAAACTTCTTAACTGATGTTCGACAACACTTGAGTTCGTTAGAAGCGCTAAAAATGCCAGTTGAACATTGGGATGTAATCCTTGTATGCATTCTTACTAAAAAATTAGATTTTCATACTCACAAAGCATACGAGTTAGAAAAAACAAAAACCGAATTACCCACTGTGGAAAACTTTTTAGACATCGTGGAACGTCAGTGCAGTGCCCTTGTAAAGGTGGCACATTCCACTCACAGCAATCAAAACAAACAGAAACAGCGCACATTCACACATGTAACTAGCGAATTTTCAAATACTCATTTCGAACACAAATGCGAATTTTGTTCTAACAAAAAACATTCAATTTATCAATGTCCTAAATTCAAGGCATGCACCGTGGATCAAAGACAGGAATTTGTTACTAAAAACGGTTTATGTTACAATTGCATAAAAAAGGGTCATTCAACAAATCAATGCAAGTCGAGCAATTGTAGACTTTGTGATAAGCGGCATCATACTTACTTGCATAAACCTACTTCAAATATACAGGGCGTTTCGACGAATACATCCGAGAGTAAATCTGATACTGCGGGCAACGCTACGGTTTTACATACTAACAATACTAACAACGTACAAGTATTATTACCCACAGCGCAAATAAATGTTGTCACTGCTAACGGAAAATTTATACGTGCAAGAGCGTTGTTAGATTCTGGAAGCCAAACTTCATTTATCACAACTAAATTATTTAAACAAACCGATTTACGGGCCTACAATCAAAATATTCAAGTTTTAGGTTTATCTTCTAATCCGATACAAGTAACAAAAATGGTAGATATAAAAATACAATCACGTATTACAGACTTCACAGCCAAATTGTCATGCGCAATTTTAGACAGCATTACTGCAGATTTACCACATTATCCAGTTAACACAAATAAGTTTACCATACCTGACTATATCGCATTAGCAGATCCAGAATATCATACTCCCACGCAAGTTGATATACTCATTGGAGGTGACTTATTTTTTGAAATAATGTCATTCAAATCAAAACAACTTGGAAACAATTTACCGTTTCTCCAAGATACAAAGTTAGGCTATATTGTAACGGGCAAGGCTCCGACAAGTTACTCGCATCAAGTAAGAGCTTTATGTTCAACCTCAACAAGGGACGTCGACGAAATAATTTCGCGTTTCTGGAAATTAGAAGAAGTCACTTCTAACACTAATAGCATTCATTTTCGTAATCCCAAAGAGCGATTATGCGAGAAATCATTCGTGGAAAATACTAGTCTTTCCAATGGCCACTTCACAGTGCGTTTACCATTCATTGACGATACAGCTCGTTCTCTACTAGGCGGATCTTTTAACATGGCGTTACGTAGATTTTACTCATTAGAACGACGTTTATTAAAAGACGAAAAACTCCAACTAGAATACAAAAAATTCATTCATGAATATATTTCCCTTGGCCACGCGAAATATTCAAATCTCGATTTGTCAATATTCAAAAACGACAACACCGACGGCTACTTCCTACCGCATCATCCGGTGATTAGGGAGTCTAGTCTTACTACAAAACTACGAGTCGTTTTCGACGCTTCGCTAAAGACCACCAGCGGGTATTCATTGAACGACATACTTTTGACTGGGCCAACAGTGCAGCCTGAACTATTCGACATACTATGTAGGTTTCGCACACATAAATACGTGATTACAGCAGACATCGAAAAGATGTATCGGGGAATAAAAGTAGCAGATCAAGACACTGACTTGCAGCGCATTCTGTGGAGAGATAATCCAAACGATCCTTTACAATGCATTACGTTAGTAACAGTTACGTATGGAACAAGCGCAGCTCCGTTTCTAGCAACACGAAGCCTAGTCAAATTAGCGGACGATTACGCAACCGACTATCCATTAGCTAGTAACGCTTTACGTCAGGACACCTACGTAGATGATATCCTTTCGGGATCAGATACTCTTGTAGGTTTAGCAGAACTCAAAGCTCAATTAAATGAGTTACTATCGCTAGCAAGTTTCAAGCTCCACAAATGGGTTTCTAATCAAAAATCGGTTCTCTGTGATACTACCACGTCTTCAGCAGACAAAGTTGACATTCATTTAACAGACAATGATCTATCAGTTAAAACTTTAGGACTTGGCTACAATCCTACTACGGATATGTTTCAGTTTAGCTCACCAATCGATCAACCGGTTACTAATTGTACTAAGCGAAATATCTTATCATTTATCGGAAAAATGTTCGATCCATTGGGAATTTTGGGACCAGTTATAATTCGAGGTAAACTACTACTACAACAAATTTGGTCTAGAAATCTCAATTGGGATGATCCCCTACCTCCTGATATATTAAAACAGTGGCAAGAATTCGAGAAAGGTATCATACACATGACCGCCATATCTGTACCTCGGTGGCTATTTCTTAGTGATTCTATAATTGCGATAGAGATTCACGCTTTTTCTGACGCCTCAGAAAAGGCATACGGTACGTGCATTTATCTTCGTGTTTTGTACTCCACTCGAGCAGTTAGTACAAGGCTAATCTGTGCAAAATCGAAAGTAGCACCACTCAAACCGATAACATTACCTCGCTTAGAACTGTGCGGTTTTTTGCTTATGGCACGTCTAACGCGTCGGATAATCAACATTTTAAATCTAAAACCTTCCAAAGTGCATCTGTGGTCTGATTCAAGTATTGTACTTAATTGGATAAATTCTCCTCCAGGTCGATGGAACACCTTCGTAGCCAACAGAGTTAGCGAAATTCAAGAATTGACCAACGGGTTTCAACGGAGCCACGTGAAAACAAAAGACAATCCAAGCGATGTTTTGTCTCGCGGAACAGATCCAAATTCACTCATCACGAATGGGATTTGGTGGAACGGTCCCACCTGGCTCTGCAAATACGACAATTCTTTTCCAAATGCCGGAACCGTGGAAATAGAACTTGAACTACCAGAACAACGCAAAACAAGCGTCCATACTGTCATTAAGGTCGATCAAGATTTTAGCAGATTCTCAAATTTAACACGTCTCAATCGAGCAATAGCTTATTGTTTTCGGTTCAGTAACAATGCTAGACTAACACGCGATCGAATTCAAGGTCCATTAACAGTCGCCGAAATCAATCGCGCACATTTGGCTATAATTCGAATTGTTCAGAATCAAGCTTTTAGCAAAGAAATTGCTGCTTTAACAAACAATGGAGATTTAAGTAAAAGCTCAATAAAAACTCTGAATCCATTTCTAGACAAAAACGGGATGTTACGTGTATCAAGTAGGTTACAAAACGCAGATGTAAGTTACGACCAAAAATATCCTCTTATTCTTCCTCAAAACCATCACGTCACACTTTTAATAATACAATCTGTACACTTTTCTCTGTTACATGCAGGACCACAACTGGTTTTAGCACATCTAAGACTTCGTTACTGGCCATTAAATGGCAAACGTCAAGTTAAAAAGATAATCAACAAGTGTGTTACTTGTTTCCGTTTAAAAGCAATCACTGCAGAACAACTGATGGGAGCACTTCCACATGACCGAGTAAGAACTGCGCGTCCATTTTCAAAAGTTGGTGTAGACTATGGTGGGCCATTATTTATTCGCCAATCACGCCTACGAAAGTCCGTCATAACCAAAGCTTACATGTGCCTATTCGTTTGCATGGTAACCAAGGCCATCCATATCGAATTGGTATCGGATATGACAACGGAAACCTTTCTGTTATCGTTAAAACGCTTTATTTCTCGCCGTGGAAAGCCCAATACAATTTTCAGTGATAATGGTTTAAACTTTGTTGGTGCAAATAACCAACTCCGAGATCTTTATGAATTACTCTCTAATAAACGTCATATTTCGCAAGTTCAAGACTCTTCCACCAACCAAGGTATCACCTGGAAGTTCATACCACCACATAGCCCGCACTGGGGTGGTATTTGGGAGTCAGGCATCAAATCTGCTAAGTATCACATTAAACGAGTAATTGGAAACTTAACTCTTACTTACGAAGAACTGGCTACAGTGCTTAACCAAGTAGAAGCCATTCTTAACTCTAGACCGTTGTGTTCGTTATCAAACGACCCCAACGATTTACAATATCTAACTCCAGGTCATTTTCTTATTCACGCACCGCTAACAAGTTATCCCGAACGCGACATAACTGAAACACCGGTCAACCGCTTATCATTTTGGCAGCAATGCACACAGTTACAACAGCAATTTTGGAAGCGCTGGCGAACAGAATATTTAAATCAACTTCAAAGTCGTCCCAAATGGTTTAAAAGTCATTCTAACATTAATGAAAATTCGCTAGTGCTCGTCAAAGACGAAAATGTGCCTCCTTTACAATGGCCGTTGGCTCGAGTTACTAAGATCATTCCTGGTCGCGATGGTCGCGCACGGGTAGTTGAGATTAAAACCAAAGCAGGTATCTTTTTACGTCCTATCACAAAATTATGTGTCCTACCTTTAAACTAGTTAAAAACTCATAAGTTTTCAACGGGGGGGAGTATGTTTGATCCCAAACTGTGTATTTTCCTTTTATTATTGACGAGTGTGCAAGTGTCAATGTTCTGTCTAATTTTTGTTTGACAAGCTCCGTAACTGTACATTTTGTTAATGTATAATTTGTTAAAATAAAAGTTTTATCACAAGCAGTCTATCTATAGGCATAAAAGATCCGGAACCAGCACCAGAAGATCAACGGATATGCTGTAATTAATACGAGTTGCAACACTCCTTATGTTGCTGTAAATGTTAGTTATAAAAATCGTTATTTGTTATTTCAATAAGGATTGTACATTTGTACTTAAGGTTATAAATATTAAAAAATGTATATGTATATTTGCTGTTTAAAATTTTGTTTATTTGGAAATATATTTTCTGCAGTATTTCAACATCAAAAAATGTAAATAGTACCTAGCCAATTAACGAAATTATGATTAAATAACTTAACTGTGACACCGCTGCAGAATATCATATAAAAGTACATAGATATTCGTTGATTCTTTAAAACATTTTTATCAATACTACATGATATATTTAAATAAATACAGTAAGTAACAGCAACATTGCCAAAGTGTTGTTTATATGTTGCTAGGATACGGGTAGGAATGCGCTGCATTTGAGTCTTCCTAAAATTTTGCTGGTGGTGTACTCTATCAGCGATTCGGAAATTTAAAACTGCTGTCCAATTCAGCGGTCTGGAGCGAAGCTACATTGTCTGTGCTCTCAAAGAGAACTACTGCATTTTCTTTTCCTTTCTGTTTCAAAGGATAACAAACTCTGCAATCCCTTCAGTAACGTATAGCATATATTTTTTATAGTTTTAAATGACTCTAATTGTCTAATGACCTTAGATGTACACATTTGTATCAACATAGATGTATTTTCCACTGGTAATGATAAAACCATCTTTACTATTCACGGTTTACAATTATTGAGTCAAAATATATCTGTTTTGTCCAAACACATGTTTTATCCTGGTTATATATAACACCTCATCTATGTTAATATGTTCCGAACCACAGGTCGTCTAACTGGCGCGACATGACATATTAAACTGTTTAAAATAATTTATACCTATTTCTTTAAACAAAACCTTGGCCTACTGACTGATTAACCGAAGAAAAATCATTGCAAGACGTGGAAAAATACACTGCGCTATTTTGATGAGCTAGAAATTTAAATTAATTATTAACAAAAATTGTAATTAATTTAGTTTTGTCAATTAGTTATTCAGCAATATGAAAAATATCGTAAACAAACTATAGGTGGTGAAATTTTGACACATGATTTATTCCGGATAGGAGAAATTTTCAAATATGTTTTGTTTGATTCTGAAATATGTTCTTTTCGGTAAAATTTATAAATAGGACAGTTTATAAATATGTTTTCGCAATGCTTTTGGAAATTTTATATTGTTTTACTCACAAGAAATATTTTTTATGACTATTAGGTATGTGTTTATAGACATTCTATTGGCACACGCTGTATAGCAATCTTGGAAAAAAAGATATGTAAGAAAAGTTGTAAACATCTCGTTTAATAGAGGGTGTATCAGAAGAAACGCATATGTTGAAAAAAAAATTATTGGGTAATTAATGTTGGTAAAGTTTATACATCTTTAAAGGACCATTAAATATGAAATAGGATATCGGACAGTTCATTTGACATGCTCGACTTATTTTAAGAAAATTTTGTATCACTCTTTCACAAACCTGCTGTTGAATTTCATTAATAACTCTCCGAATTTCATCCTTTAATTCAGGAATGGTACTCATCTGAGCAGAATAAACTTTGGACTTTACGAATCCTTACAGGAAAAAGTCACATGGCGTAAGATAGTATAATCTTAGTGGCCAAGTCACTTCACTGTTACGTAAAGTGAGTCGTCCTATAAATTCTGACGTAACAAGTGGATAGTTTTCCGTGCCATATGACAGATAGCATCATCCTGCTGGAACCACACATGTCATCCAAATCCATGCTATCCAAATGAGGCCACAAAAAGTTTCGCCACCTTTCGATATTATTCTCCATTGGCAGTCACTGTGTTTAAAGCCTCATTTTCAAAAAAGAATGATCCAATCACCCCATCAGCGTAAAATCCATACCACACTGTCACTCTTTGAGTGGTCGATCTTGAATGACAGGAGGATTGTCACTGCCCCAAATTCGACAGTTCTTCTTGTTCACATACTAAAATGGACATGCGTCTCTTCGCTAAAGATGATAGTAAAATCACCGTCCACTTGTTGATTTTCCAACATCCAATAACGAATGTCCGACACATTAAGTGGTTGTCTGGTTTCAATTCCTGGGTTAGCTAAATCGTGAATGGATGCAGATGTAAACCTTGTATTAAAATCCGATGCATTGTGCTTTTTGAAATGTTTAATTGCAGTGACACACACTATCACACACCGTAGCAATATTTGTCTGCAACCGAACCTGTTTTCCGTTCGGGGCGGAAATAATTTGCGCACAGTCTCAGCTACATACTCTCCGCAGTTATAAGGAATTTCCCCAATATTCACCCGCTCATAGTATAGCGCTTCATTTTGTCTAACCGTATCATATGACGGTACACAATGCTGCCAACTCTTCGACATAAAAATGGCGCACAATTCAAATCCTATGTTATATTTGTGACACTCTGTATATGTTTGCCTTGAAATAATTGTTTTCATATATTTGAATACAAATCTCTTACAAAATTAAAATAATAAATCTATTGATGAGTCTATCTCTAATAATAAGGTAGATATAGTCAAAAGAGAATATTATATAATATAATTTAATTGTGATTTGCATCTCGGGAGTCGAAAAATTACAGTCCCTGATTAATGACCGACTTTAGATGATTCAAATATAATTGATGAGACATAGTCACTAGAGAATATCCTAATCGTTTGATAGTTTTGGAAATATTTGTTTTGTTTACAATGCAAGAATAAACAAATACACACATACAAATACACATGCTTGGAAATCGGTTAACCGCAATGGGAACTTTTATAAAAATTCCTGTTTCTAAAACTACATACGAGATTATTGTGATGCAATACTTGCAATAGATATGAAAGAAATAAGTTGGATCGCATGGGAATTTTGAAATAATAATTTTTTGCATTATATTTATTAGGAACATAATTTGTTGACATAGCAACAGTAATTTTATAAATATTTTAATCAATTTTTTGTTATTACAGAAAATATTTTCTATATAAATAAAGTCGTTATTCCTTCGCATCATATTATTCTAATGGAATAACTAGGCAAATAATAATAACAACCGAGAAAAGGCATATGAAACGAGTAACTGTGTATTCAGACTAAATTCTTTAAGCCCAATAAATCTATTTCTGTAACAATCTTTATATAAGCCCTGCAGTGACTGAGCTTCTAGCTGTACTTTGGGGTCTTACTTTAAATTGCCTATTTACATTTCATGAAGTTTAAAAATTCTATAAAATTAAGAGAGTGCTTCCAGCAATATTCTTTGATATTCATATGACAGGATAATCATTGAGAATTTCTATGTTGCATAAGATTCTTACCTACGTCCTGAAAGATTCAAATGGGCATTCCTAGTGAATTTAAAAAAAAGGTTTGAAAAGTCGATTGAAAATATTAGATGTGAAGTTTTTTAATAACAGGTATATTTTCGATGATTTAAAAATCTTTCGTAAACGCTTTTTAGATGTTTTAGATGTCTATTAACGAAAGTGTGTTTCTTGGTCATTTTCAACTTGAAAAATCCTTAATACTGAAGTAATATTCCGCAAATTGGCAGCACGATGTTGTTGTGACCGAGCATAATTAATAACTAGCCATTTGTAATTATCAAATATGTTTATGAAGCAAAAATAACAACATTTAATTTGAGTAAGTTGTTAACCCCATTTAATAACTTTCGTTCAACATTTACAAGAAAATATGAAGAAATATGATCTTTTTCACATTAGCTGTTAGATGTATGCAGTTAAGTAGAAAATATAGTACTATTCAATTGAAGTAGAATACCCAAAAATTGAGGAGATATTATTTAAAGGTTTCAAAATAGTGTATTATAAATAAACATCAGAAATAAACATATTTCTATACATGGTGTTACAAAATGCTTTTTCTTTCTAAACGTCCTATATTGTTTCTCCGTAATTATCACTATGCTTGCATCAACTTAAAAAAGACTATTTTCTTTGCCTTTGTTATTAAGAAAGATATTTAATATTAGATTTAAAGATATTTAAAATTCAGATATAGCATTTTGTTAGGATAATTTTTACCAATAAATACATTTTTAAGTATATGTAGCGGTTAATAAATTAAATAAAGTTTTAAAAATAGTAATTACAAACCTTAGATTGAAGTTAGGTAATGTAAAAGTTAGTTTTTTTCATAATTGAACAAATGTTAGAATCCGCATCTCCCTCTTGTGTTTGGTTTAGCATACATTTGATATTTTTGGGGATGTAGTACATGTTTGAAAGCTAATTTAATGGAATATTAAATGTAATAATATACCAGGATCTTCCGTTTGAAAATAAAATTTTAAAGCTTTTATTTGAAATACTTTTTTTATATTATTACTATTTAAGAATCCATTTCAAATATAACGCCCTGTATATACTTGTTTAGTAATATTATAGTAATATTATAGGAATTTAGTAGTAGTAGTCTACATTTTTCATAAAAAAAAATATAAGTATATTTATATTTATTTTGTTGTATACTGAAATCTATAAAATGTTATTCATTTAACTGTTTTAATGAAAAAGAATTTGTGTATCCGTTTTACCCGGTTTTTCTCTATCGGAATTCATCAAACAAAAGGCCACTTCTCAGGAAAAAGCTAAGCTAATCATCTAGTACAAACTTATTATGGATTTTCCCTCTCTGCGTGGTATATTTATGTTGGTGTAATAATAGCCCGTAATCGAGATTTAAAAAGGGGTGTAAGAACTTGTAAATCAAGATATGTAAGATATATATGTTTAGGCTGTGAACAGAGTGATTATGGACCACCAAGAAGCACTTGCTTGTGGCTAGCGAGTTTAATCTATCCAACCTTCCTCGGTAAGGTATTATTCCAGAAGTTATGCTAAAAAACATATACATAAGCGCACGTTACTTATAATTGATTCGTATTTACAGCGAAATATACCGAAGCATATTTATCTGGGAACCTCTGTATATTATTGGATTTCGTAATACATAAATACTAATTAACAAATGAGGAATACTTATTGTTTTTCTCTTGAATTAGGAAAATCGATCAATGTTACGATGTTGTCAGCACTTTATAATATATTTTCACAATATTTTCCGAGGTTTTGTACACATTAAATTATTAATATAAGCAGTGAAAGTTAGAAAGATTAGTTCCGAGATATATTTAATTTACTTGCTGATAAAGATCAGGCTATTATAATTATATCACGATAACGTTGATTTATATACCAGCTGGTTAACTGGGTGAATGGGAGATGGGCAATTTGTCTCGACAAACGGGTTTACTTTCACGCGGGATAATAACAATATAATACATAGTTACATAAATCTCGTTTTTCAAAGGGTTTTACAAAATATATAAATAAACTATTAGCTTTATTCCTAGCGGATTAGAAACAGTTTACTACAATCAGACGCATATTTATGGTTATTTCAAGTTTGCACAACATTGGCTGAGCTTTATTCGAAAAATCAACGACATTATTGCTGTTAATTTTCTTCTTTGACAATGTTATCACTATTAATAAATTTCTCTTTGTCTTGCCCCCTCTAAATGTTATCTGCTATGTCTAGTTCATTTGTAAAAGATTTCTGTAAATATTCTCCAGCGACATTTGAAGATTTCCAACCCCCATGTCTCTTTTATGCAATTTGTTTCTTATTTTTCTCTTTTTGTAATTTTTTCTTATCAACCATGTATAGGGAAGAAGCATTTGCTTCTGAAAAAGCGGCAACTTTCAAGATTTTCTGAGCGTCATGCAACATATCTTCTACAGTATGTCCGCGGTTAGGGTGAATAAGAGGAAAAACTTTTTTATTTTACATTTTACGGAAAAACGGCACACTTGATAAAAAGTTTTGCTTCAATTTAAAATGAAGTTGCCATACCCCCATGGTGAAATTTAATATATCATGTAAGGGGTGTCCAGAAAATAAGAAAATCTGAAAATGTCACGAGAGTAAACTACCTTTATTGTTAATATTTCTGAAAAGTGATGTTTTGCAAAAATCGTTCAAAAAAGTTACTTGAGTTCTTAAATAAAATAATTCGCATACAAAATTGGTTTAATTTTTTAATGAACATAACAAATTTGGAAAAAAAATGTGCAAGGAATTCATTGTAGCTGCGTCTAATCTCTTCTGAAGATATGGACTATACAGCATCTCTAATTCGTTGTTTTAGCAACTCGTAGATGTAATAGACAGTAACATCAATAGCGACAACGACATTTTTTAAGATTGATTCCATGCACAAAATTTGATTTGATATTGCATTTTTGTTTTTAATTGATTCTTCTACGTAAGATTCTGTCAAAGCTGATAGTTTCCAACCAGTATATCTCTTCAATTTTAAAACATCTCATGCATCTGTAAGCATGGTTGCTGTCTAAAACTATGAATCGTATACTCCAAACGACTGAGCAAAAAAAGATTTTACAGCAAGCAATTTCGTTTGGTATTTTTCCAAAGGCTATAGTCTATATAGCTGAAAGGCGATGATGTTTTGTTGCTGTTGATCTAAAGACACGACCAGACAGAAGTAACTAGGAGCAACATTTTTCATTGATGATTAGTTTCCAGAAGTAAAGTGTCTATGTGTCGATATATGTGTTTGATTGTTATTGTCGAATCTACAAATGTTTCTCTGTGTCGCATGTTCCATTAGCCTAGCGGTAACCTCAAAGAAAATTGAGCATAGACAAGATGAAACTAGATCTGGTTATTTTAGTGTAGGTAGTTTATCATCAGTCAGCAACAAGTTTATTTTATATTTCAATTGCGTATTCTATTGTATCTACTTCGCAATAAATATGACCCGATGGACAAATGAATATTTGTTCCCCATCCATGAATTATCTTCAGTAAGAAAAGCTAATCCCAACAGGGCCTTCTTCACTTAAGTTTTAGTCCAGTACTTACAAGATTTTGACTGGAGATGTTTAAGTAGACATTTCCATCTAGAACTCCTGTAGTAGGTAATAGCAAATTACCATTTTCTATTTTTTCTCAAAAATATTAAAAGTGTAAGAAACTAGACAGACTATAGTTTATCCGATTGTTACTGCAGGTTCAAATTTATACAGAGGCACATATTTTTATTTTATACCCACATTTATAATCACTTCAAGTTTCACTGTTGTAATCTAAAACAAAACTCAAAAGTTGATATTAATTTCTTTCTGTACGTGCCTTAGGCCTTCTAAACACAATGAAGCACGCCAGTGAGTACGATACCAGGACGATTAGTCTTTTGTTCTTGTACACAACAACACCTGGAGCCTCAGGTGAAATTCTAAGGAAGTCAACAATTAACGGATAGAAAAAACGTGATTTATCTGAGATGAAGTTTTCTGCTATGAATTTTAATAGGTCGATAAGAAATGGTCTGATTGAACGCGTATGATTGAAATAGTCACGACTGCGCTTGTTTTGGCACCACGAAAAGTATATAAGTCAGTTATAAACTGTTAATACTTGTTAGGTATGGTTCAGACGAATTGTATTAATTAATAAGCTTTAGCTAGTGAAGAGGTAACGAAGATCTATCAATCAGTTGTGAATGAAAGTCATAGAAATAGTATGTGCGTATTAAAAAAAAATAACAGCAAATTCTTAATACTTCATGAAAGGAACAAAAAAACATTCTAAGAAGCTCTGAGAAGCTTTTAATATTTCCACATTCAATATGATCGATCCCTTATAATCTTGCACACATCTTGTTTTATTTAAAGAGAACCTCAATGTTCATATGAAAAGTGCTATTTATCTTTCTTGAGATGGAGATGGATCTAATCTGATGTACTACCAGAAAAAGAAACACGAAAAAAATAAATGAAGACTCCAATAATCTGAAGATGTTAATAAAAAAGAAGTTCAAAAGTAAACTTTGAACTTCCTGGATATGAGTACATCTAGTTGGGAACGTTGCCAGAAAAGTGATATTTTATATAGATTATGCTAAGTAGCTCCTCGTCTATTTTGAGATTAAATTCACCTGTTAGGACTTTTGTAGAACACTTTAGAGGGATAAAGATTTCGGAATGATGATGAAGTCAATAAAGTCTTTTATGGTTTGAAGGCGCAATAAAATACTGATCTTACTTAACGAAAAAGTGTGGACACTGAGCATTATTGGAGTTGAGAGGGAATGACAGTGAAATCTTTCGGGAGTGCAATGATTGAAAGAAAATATGAACCAACCAAAAGATCAATAATAATTCCACTTCACATATTAACTCCCAAATATGGTTATATTGGAAATTGTTAATACTATCTCATGAGAAATTTGTCACAATCATAAATACTAGCCGACAAATTTTAAACATTTTATTTCCAAAATACTCTGTCCTGAAATCTTTTGACGACTTAACAGTTGTCATTAATCTACACAATTTGTATTTTGCTGATATTTTTCAAAAACTGTAGTATACAAGTTCATTGGAACTTTTTCACCAAAATCGAAAAAGGATTCCACAATTTCATATTTTCCAATAATTACTGGGCACCCTTAGTCCAACCAAATTACACTTGGAGAAAAAAAAATTGTTACCTGGACTTTTATAAGTGGAAATGGTGAAGGGGCTTATGATAAACGTGAAAAAGATAAATGCGTGAGCAGGGGCGGCGGAGGGTTGATTTGGGGGGTTGAAAAGTTATGAAAAATTGTATCATTGGGATTTCTGGCGAAAGTTGACGTCAAACAAAAAAGTCTCCAATACAAAAGTTGTAGATCATGCAAAAATCTACAACTTTTTGTAGAAGTCACTTTTTAACATAATCTCAACATTTCCGAGAAAAATGCGAAAAACAGTTTTTTTTTCTGATTTTTCGTTTTTTATTTCTCATTTCCACAAAAATAATTAAATTTTGACGAAGCTTGGTGAAAGTATACCTTTCTCTGTCTTAAATAACCTCAAATTTTTTTAGATAAAAAAATCAAGAAGTTTCTGGGATATTCATTTTTTTCGGCCTGAAACACTTTTTTTTTCAAGGAAAATTTTTCTTTAAAAAATTCTTCTTCCCCGTTTTTTCGGTTATTATTTTTTTTCGTTTTGACATATACTTTTTGGTGAAATAAAAAATCTGTTGTTTGACTTAAAACTTTATTTTTGTACAGTATTGCTATAAACATCTGTCGAATTACAAATGCACAAATGATCAATTATCTCAGATTTGAGATTTCAGCAATATAAAGTATTAACTGCAAAGTCAACTGTTGACGCGAAATTCGAAAACCCGAAATTTTGCAAAATCGTTATATATTTTTCTGATGGCTTTATTTGAAAACGAATTTTAAACCTAAATTGCATATTTACATTGCCACTTTTTTCGCTCTATCCAATGGTGTCAACATTTTTGCAATCCCACGTTTCGTCTTCGACGGGCCATCATCAGATTAATTTTTTTAAATATATCGCTGCTATTTTTATGACAAAATCTAGTCATTTTTAATTCTGTATTAGATGATATTACTATTGTAATCGCTTAAAAAGGTTTTTACCGTTTCCTACATCCTAATGCTATCCCATCCTTATCTTGGACACACTGTATATCTATGAATTCATCAAACTTTAATAAAAATAAGTACACTAATCGATCCTACGGAAAAAAAAATATTTATTTTATTTATTCACTATTCGACTTATGTTTATAGCAATACTGTATAAAAATAGTTTTGTGTCAAACAATGAGACAGTTTTTTTTAAATTTTTTTCCGTAGAATTGAATGGTGTAATCAGTTTTTGAATGTTTTTTAATTTAAACAAATTATCAACAATAATTGAAAAATTCATTGTTACAAGTAATTTTTTACTTTTTTGCATTTTTGAGCATGTTTTTGAGTTGATTACAAATTTTTTTTACTTCACCAAAAAGTATATGTCACAACGAAAAAAATGATTACCGGCATTTCTGTACGATAATTTTTTTAAGTAGAATTTTCCTTTGAAAAAAAGTGTTTCAGGCCGAAAAAAATTATTATCTCTGAAATACTTGATTTTTTTTTCTAAAAAAATTTGAGGTTATTTAAGATAGAGAAAGGTATACCTTCATTCGTCAAAATTAAATTATTTTTGCGAAATGAGAAATAAAGAACGAAAAATCAGAAAAAAAACTGTTTTTCGTATTTTTCTCGGATATTTTGAGGTTATGTTAAAAAGTGACCTCTACAAAAGTTGTAGATTTTTGCATGATCTACAACTTTTGTACTGAATACTTTTTTGTTTGACGTCAACTTTCGCCAGAATCCCAATGATGCAATTTTTCATAACTTTTCAACCCCCCAAATCAACCCCCCGCCGCCCCGGCTCACGCATTTATTTTTTTTTCGTTTATCATAAGCCCCTTTACCATTTCCACTTTTAAAAGCATAGGTAACAATTTTCTTTTTTTTTTCTCTATAAACAAGAACAATATGTACCCTAATTCGTAAATACCCACACACTTACACGCAATTTAATAGAAACTGCATATGGGTGACTACGGTCAATTTCTGGAGCATCAGGTCATTAATTTTCCTTTCCAATACACAGGCCTTACTCATCGGGATATACTTTCACGTTTTAATAATAAAGCAACCCTATAATTCACTATTTGTCTTGAAGTTTGTTAGACGCTGGTTTCGGGGGGATATCTGGTTTACCGCTGGTTTAAGCCCCTAATAGGACGCGACCAACCCTCACCCTACAACCACGTGTCGGCTCGGATAAAATAGCTACTAAATTCTCTATTCCCCTGTCCCTGACTCCCCAGGTCTGCCAATTAAATTATTAACGCTTTGCTATCGCCTCTAATGTCTGGCGCAAATAGCGAATAAATTATACCACCGCACATATGTCTACGTGTGTGGTGCGGTTCTTGTACCTCAAACACACCGAATGAGTTAGTTATGGGTCGTTTCTACTTATTTTTCCACGTTTGTGTTGTCTGTCGTAGGGTAGAACAGAGATCTCGAGCTTCTCGCCAAACGCTTAACATAGCTGCACCCAGTACTATTATTATATTCAATTTATTTTTCCGCCTATTTTACTTCTAAGAAGTGCACGAATGGAATAATGGATAAATAATGCAAATTAAGAGGAAAATGTCAATGCTAGGATTGAAAGAAAATAAGTACTTTTAGATCTGACAGAAAATAATCAATTAGAAGCCGACGCTTTGCATCTTCGAAATTACTTCCATTAAAATCTAAATAAATTTACAACAAATATATATCTAGATTTTAGCAAGGCCTTTGACAAAGTACTCATAAAACGTCTATGTTCTAAAATTGAACATGCAGGTATTAGAGGTGATTTTCACAAATGGATTGTTGCGTTTTTAAACAATCGTTTTTTCTGTGTGAAAATAGGAACTGACGTCTCGGAATACTATTCTGTTATAAGTGGAGTTCCTCAAGGCTCAGTTCTTGGCCCATTACTCTTTCTTATTTATACAGCCTTCCTCAAACATTGCCACTTAAATGCTCGCTGTATGCTGATGATACAAAGATTTATGGGAATCCTATTACGGATTATAAACTATTGTAGGAAAGCTTGATTGCTGTAGCAGATTGGTGTAAAAATGGATAATATCGCTGAACTCCAAATAATGTGTAGTTTTGCACTTGGGTAAGAACAACCCAAGATTAGGTACATTATCAAATTGGTAGCATTCCATTGTCAAAAGTGGACAGGCAAACTGATCTTGGTGTAGTGATTTCTAATGACCTCTCTTGGTCAGCTCATATAACTGCTGCTTGCAATAAAGCGAAACGCTCGTTATTTCTTTCCAAAAAAATATTATCTACTCCCTCAATTGAAACTGAATTGTATTGCTTATTTAAATCCTACATAAGACCCATTATCGGATGTGGTTCAGCTGTGTGGTATCCAAATCTGATAAGAGACCAATCTCAAATTGAGTAGTTACAACGTGCCGCCACCAGACTTCCCTATAGTATTTCTCGGCCTTCTTATGAAGAAAGATTAAATATCTTCAAACTAATCCCAGAAATCGAAAGGCTTAAGCGTGGCGATCTGATCACCACATATCGCATTCTTCATGACACATATTTCACAGATTTATCACCTTTATATGTGTTATCTACTCATACTCGGCTTCGTGGTCACAATTACAAGCTTAGCCATCAGAATTATACTACCAGATGTAGGCAGTTTTTTTTTAGCAACCGTGTGTTTCATGACTGGAATTCTTTACCAAACAGTGTTGTAAGTGCTTCTTCTATAAATTCTTTTAAAAACAAACCTGATAATGTACTTAATTTTTAATAATTGTACCTGTTTATATTTGTATTTTTTTTCGTTCCACATTCCGTTCCGTTATTCTCTTTTAATCTGTAGTATTGTACCAATAGTGCTGTTTTATTTTATATTGTATGCATATATTTTAGATTTTTTTCATATTGTTTTTTGCTTTTGAGTTTTTTAGGTTTAATAATAATAATTATTATTATTTTCTTCATTTAAATTATAATTTCATTATTTCACTAACATCTTAAACAATTTAATCAGTAGTGATTGAATTTCAATCACTAAAAACGAACCTGCGAAATTGCAACTGTTGGACAAAATTAATAATGATTTATAAGTAAAAAGAGATGGATAGTTATCTCCGTTTGTTTTTGGTGTTTTTAGTAGTAGTTAGTTTAGAAAAATTGGTAGTTTAGTTTTAGGTTATCATCAGTTCTACCTTAGTTTTCATTACGAGAATGTCTTTTATTGTTTAAGTTTCAAGCAAAATAATTAGTGAACATATCTTAAGTTAAGTCAATTATTTTTCTGGATTTTTTACGTTTAACTTTCTGTAAAAAGGTATTTTTTTCTACAATGTGCCTGTCTGTGTGCAAAGTGCAAATTAAATATACTAAAATGGCTCTTCAGTATTGGTGGATACTGTGAGTTCAGTGTACATCTTTAATGTACAGCAATTTACGTAAACAATTATAAAAAGAACCAGCCGAACTATCGGAGAAGCCAGCGGTTTCAAATATGTTTCTCCATATTATTGTGGTAAATTTGTATTAAAAAGATATATTCTATTTGTGAGAAATATTTCTGGCAATCGAGTTTTGGGATTTCGATTTATTTACTTTCTAAATATCCTGTACACAAAGAGCTGCTTAACAGTTTTACATTAAATATTTGATCAATATATTTATATACATATAAATTTAAAAAATTCTTAGTATGCAATAGAAGACAATAGAAGTTAACAGAACAAAAAGGAAAATGTTACAGATTGGAATTTTTCCTACGATTTTTTTTTCACCTATATGTAAGTAAATTTATAATTTTTTTAAAGAATGCATATAACTTTTAAGATTTAATTAATATCCTCTGGTAGAGGTCCAAGGTAAAAGTAAGATTTTGTTAATTTCAAAGATTTAGGTATTTGCAATGAAATAAAGTTAAATCTATAGAGCACTCATTAACGCTCTATAGATTTAATTTTATTTTTATTTATGTATCGCTTGGTTAATATTTTGAAGCAAAAAGAATGAACTGAAAAAAAAATATTCAAACAAGTTATCACTACTGCATTGCGAAAGCTTGTTGAAAATACCCAGTTTGAATTAAATACTTCTGAAATATGTGTTTGAACATTTGCACCTCTTCAAATAGGTCAGTCGTAAGTTATGACGTAAATGGAATAAAATGTGTTTTGCCTAAATATAATGTTAATACTTTGTTATTGAACAAATGTAGGTATCTCCACAAAGCTAAATTCCTCTTATTTATGATTTAAGCCATTCATTGATATTGACATTGAAAAGCACAGGCCCTAAAACAGGTCCTTGGGCGACACCATATTCAATTTCTTTAAATGAATTAATGAACTTATTTTAACACACTGTACTCGCTTTGGTATGTAACTTTTGAATACAATTTATATAAATACCTTTCAATAATTTTAATTAACTCTAAGTTGATGATTTAGAGTAGCTAATTTTGGTAATACGTCTTCTGCCGAATTGGTTTCCTTGATTTTTTTTTAATTGGTGTTTTAATTGTTTTTGTTGTTTTTAAGTGTTCTTTTCAATCAAGTCAGAGTATATCTGACATAAATGGTAACAAGAACTAAATACTCTTACAATTCAAAGTTAATTTAAACTAATCCAAGTTTGTCCTATTTACAAATCAACCATAACATATCGTGTTGTTTAATTAAACTAGAGGATATTCTTGGATAATTGTTACGTATTAGAAAACATCTCCGCATTCACCAAATTTTGCTGTTTAATTTAACCCACTGCACATACCTAAATCGATATCAAAATAACATCGTGAGTTTATTCAAACACTTCCATCCATACGAAAAGCCAGACTATAAAAATGGCCCACCGAAATGCACATCATATCTTCTGCGTCATGTTATTTCACACTTCGTTTAAAAAGGCTACCGGCTTTAATTACCCACAGATATGTAACTATTATTAGTCGTGGTAAAAAAAGGAAAAAGCCATGAAGTGGAGGCGTCTGATATATAACAAATATTACAATGCTGTATAGAGGTACCACTAAATATATTAGTTATCATTACAGATTTATTAATACCGCAATTTATTTGAATGTACATGGTGATCACGAGAAAATTTGCCTTTTCTCCGCTATAATTCCAAATACATATTATGCAGGTGGAAAAACAGTTATGAGATATTACATAAATCTAGCATTTTTAATTGAAAAAATAAGAAAGTTTCATCAAATGAAACATTTTAATCCCCAGTTCGCTATTTTTTATAATACTTAACATTTTGTTGCCTCCCAGTTGGTACTAATACTTTAAAAATATGTTTTTACGGAAAGTTTTTAGTTATTTGTTTTATTTGGTAGGGTTGTATGGGGTTAATATTATTTGCTGTTTTTTCCTTTCCTGCGTGGTCAACAATTTGAGCATTTAATTTGATTTGTTCTGTTTTACTAATAAATAAATAAATAAATCATAAATTTGTCGATAACTGTTGAGTTTAGGTATAGGACATGGTATAGTTGTTACGATCTCAGTTGGAACCGCATACAAACATTTAACTCATAAATTCTACGGAATCCATAGACGCCCAGAAAAATTTAGCCCTGACTCGTCTAGATATACTATATTCCGAACTATATTACCATATAATTACCATTGTCAAGTTTTTTTTGTTTAAAATCGCATTGTAATAAAGCATGTCGTAAAATATCTAAAGATTTATAATTATAATCAAGATAATCGCTTAATTTATCTCGAATCATGTTTAATGTAGGAACTTTATTTTCTTTATACGTATTATAAATTGTGCGCCGCATTATATCTGATAAAATTGTTAATTTTCTTTAATTTTGTATATTTTTCCGTTTCCTCTTTGTACCGTGACAAATCCTTCTATAATTACGTGATAAATTGTCGTTTTTGATATCTTAGTTAATTCGTTAATACGTTTCCTAACTTCTTTTTCACATTGTTCACAATTTTCAATTTTCAAACATTCATATATATTTAAAATAATACGTTGACTTTTTACGTGTAAATCTTTGTTTTTAAACTCTGAGTTTGTTTCGATACTTTCGACCGGTTCCACTATTTGGGGATTTTCCCGAGTTATTTCGTTATCCTCCGCTTCAAAGAGTCTCCAGAGAGCCACGCTAAATTACTAGATAATTACATGTAACATTTTTTTAATAACTATTACCCTTTACTGGTTACGATATGAACAAATAATAATGTCAACCAATAAATAATAATACGTATGATACCAACAACATACCCCGCCAAGCAATGCTCTGCATTGCACTGACAAAGCGGCAAAGCTAAGTGAACCCATGTACCATACAAAAAATTATTTACGACCTAGTGGACCAATACAGGTTTGCTTTGATGACCAGCGCGCCGCCGTCAATTTCTACATCAGGCGGAGTTGTTTATCAATACCGGACTGGCCGAATTGCTATTCGAATATAAATTACGAGACACATCATGGTCAAAGCATAGAAAGAAATTTCAGCAGAAGTGCGTACGGTCCTAAGCTTTAAGATTTACAGATTCCAATTGACATCGTAACAACTATACATGAAACATGCTTAGAATTCGGTGCAGAATTCAAAAATAAAATAAATAATAGGTATTTCCAATTGAAAAATTGTCGTAACTTATTTTTGGGCCACCCTGTATACATGAATTTACCATCAGAAAACCCGCAGCTCCGCACTGCACTGTATAACTAAAATGCTTGACGATACTTTAATGGCAGATTCAACATTTAATTAATAAAAAAAGTTTCTGTAAATAGATATTTGTCCGAAAACGCTTCGTTCGTGATGCAAAATTTTCAAAATTAATAGAAATATGTATAAAAACGTTAATATAATAAAGTTAGGTTTAATGAAGTGGTTGGTAATATTAATAAAAGTTAAAAAAATAATAAATTGAAAATGGTTCGTTTTTCTTTTAACACGAAAGATATTTTTTCTAATTAGATAAGTAAACATCCTGTACATCTAATTTGACTAATATTTGATGTTCTAAAATAAGATTGTGAAGTTTTACAACTGACAGTATATTTTAAAAAATTATTACGTCTGCGAATGAACAAATCCCCAGTAATATTTCCACTCTGGGGAACCTGTGAGATAATAAAATAATTTAGGAACACTCCTATTTATTTTTCTGATTAAAATAAATTCCATTGTGTATATTTTAGAGTAATTCTGTTTCCAGTAACACCAATTACAAAAATAAAAACCACCATTTCAAACTTATAAACCTGATTGTTGAATGACGAGTGAAATGATGGATCGCAGCTCCCAAATCTTTCAGCTTGTTTATAAGGCCGTCATTCTGTAGTCGTGAGCAGCGAGAACGTTCCCGTACTTCAGATTTAATTTATATACAACTACCAAATATACAAGGATGCGTTTTTCAGGCAGAGTCTACGTCTACGGATTTTCACTGCATACCGAATATTTCTTCTTTATGTTTATTTTGTCGACATATTATTTATGCATTTTAAAAGATTTACGATTATTGACCTTTTTACTGCATCAAATACACCGGCTAAAAAGGCGAATAGCGGCGAACTGCGTGAAGTCTGCCTGACGTCTCGCAGGCGATCGCCGGAAGTGGTTGTGTTATAATTTTATCTAATACTTAAGGCTGCCGGTGGATTAAAAATAGTGTATCAGGATAACATGACTGTGTATACATACATTCAACACCTAAAATTGTCGCTTTGTAAACTTTCTGCCAATAACTTTGTTCACAGTTGGCTGATATAAAAGCGGGAACGATTTTTTTTATAGACAGGGTATATTATGCTTGTTTCTTGTTGGAACACTGTTTGCAGTTCGAAATGTTTTATCTTTACTTGTTTTCTTTCAAAACGACACGCATAAATGTTAAATCTGCTGTTGAAACCAACCTCATCTTATTTTCTGAATTTATATTAGAACACTTGGACAATCAAATTCAGTAAGACTTTCGACACAACCGATTATGGAATTTTGTTTATATAATAGGCTTATTGAGGCCGGTGTGGGTGACACCCCGTTGAACTGAATAAAGTCATATCTAACCGACAGATCACAGTGTGTTGAAGTTAATGGGTTTCTGTCCAACTTCACTCAGGAGTACGTCAGGGATCGCACTTAGGTCCTCTAATGTATACTCGTATTAATAAAATGAAAGACTGCCTTAATTATTGTAGTCTCTTAGGATATGCTGACGATTTTAAACTAGTTTTACTAATTCGTTACCTTACTGACCGTTTAAAACTTAAGAACTATCTTGTTGCATTTGCAAGTTTTTGTAAATGCCAATCAAATAACCACTTTTACTCGAAATAAATAACATTTCCTTTATCGTAATGTGTCAATAACTTAGTTTTAAATTGCAGAAATGAAATTAAGACCTTGAAGTGAACTTATTTGATGCCCATGATGCCAATACTTTAAAATACTGAAAACGGCGTGCTTTCAGCATTAATTTTAATTTCGGAAATAAAACAAAATTGCAAGGAGCCAAATCTAGCGAGTAAAGAGGGCGAGGGAGGACAGTAATTTGGTTTTTGGCACAAAACTGACAAATTGACAAGCTGAGTGTGCGAGCGCATTGTCATGTAAAACGCCTTAATAGTACACTCGGTTCACTGTTTCACCTTGAGGCAAGAATTCAAAATGCACAATTCCATTAAAGTAAAAAAAAACAGTGAGAATCACTTTGACATTGGATAGAAACTGACGTGCTTCTTTGAGACCTGGAGGTCCTTTGCCAATCCATTGTGATTATTGAACTTTTGTCTCAATGGCGTAACCGTAAACCTAGTTTTCATCTCCAGCTATGATCCTTTGAATAAATGTTTCATCGTCATTGGATTATTCAAGGAGGAAAAAATTTTGCTGCAACTTGATGCACGTTCAATTTTTCAGTCAAAATTTCATGGCATGACCTAATTGAGATGTTAACCTTTTCTGCAATTTCTTCGACAGTCAATCAACGATTTGCATGCACCAGATGTATGACTTTCTGATTGTGGCAGTCATCAGTTGAAGTCGAAGGCAGTTCTGGTCGAAGATCATCTTCAAATGATTGACGACCACTTTTAACTCGTGAAAACCATATGTAACATTGCGTATGACCCAGAGCATCATCTCTGTAAGATTGTTTCAAAAGTTGGAACATTTCGGTAGAAGTTTTCCCCACTTTCACTAACAATTTTAAGTAGCACCGATTTTCCAGAAAATACACAGACCTCATACATTTGTATTCAGTAAAATTAACTTTGCTTCATTTATATGGAATCCTGAATACAATACTTACATTAATCGCATTGAAATGATTCAACAAAAATTTATTTTTTTTTATTTCTTATAAGTGTAAGTGAACACTGAATGAGGACAATTTCCTTAGATTGTGTGCTGAAGACAATATTATAACTTTAGCTAATAAGCGAGTATTGGGGGTTATTATTAGTTTGTATAAAATTATTAAAGGTGATATAGATTCTGATCATTTAGTTAGTATAATATTTTTTCATATAACTTGCAAGCCGTTTAGGTTCTACGACTTATTCTACAGGGTGAGTTTTCTTCGATGATCTGTAGTGTAGGTATCTAGGACAGTAGCAGAGATACAAAAAAGCTTAAATGAGGAAAGGTGTACAGTTTTATGACCCTTATTAAATGTTACTTTTATTTTTTGAAAAAACGTCATGGCTGACTGGATATTTGGAAAATCCAAATTCGGGCAATTCCTTCAGACGCATGTAGCTCCGTTGCTATTTATTTATAAAAAAAAAAATAAATTACAAAGTTTCAGGTTTTTGCAACGTTAATAAGGCAGTGTAATCAAATTGTTCGTGTGCACTTTCGTTTTCAAGTTATAACATAAACTTTCGTTTTCAAGTTATAACATAAATTTTAAGTTTTTAAAATGAAAACCATAGTTAGCTATGAGCCAGAAAAAAATGTCTTTTATATGCTTTCCAACCACATAATATTTGGTATGGTTATTTTGAAAAATGGGAGAGCTGCAGCCGTTTTTAACTTTTCAATTGCTCGTTGTCTTAGATGGCTGTGAAAATTATACGCAATACAACGGATAAAATCATAATGATTGAAGTCGTCATCGCATGTGCATGTTCTCACAGAACTACTGTCGATATCAATATTGTCAAAAGCTTTCTGAACAGCTTCCATAAGAACCTCTAGTGTCGCATAGGTTGTCCGATAAACTTTATCTTTTATTGTCCCCCACAAGAAAAAATCTAAAACTAAAAGATCAGGGCACCGAGGCCATACGACTAGTCCATTTCTTCCAATCCATGAATTGAGAAAAACTTCATTTAAATATGTTCGCACAGGGAGATGATTATGCGGAGGTGCACCATCGTGCTGAAATCATTGAAGAATAGCACAATCCTCTAGGTTTAATTCATCCAGCATATTCGCAAACCCGTTTTGCAAAAAGTGTAAGTAAACTGCACCAGTTAAGGACCTTGGCAAAAATACGGTCCGAGCAATCTTGAACCAATAACACTACACCACACAAATCTGAACTTAATTTGCGGCCTCCTTTGTACAACATGATGCGGATTTTCTTGCATCCAAAGGTGCTCACTGTGTCGGTTGAACATTCCACGATTTGTGAAACGGGTTTCGTCAGTCCACAGTACATTAAATTTAATTTGTTGATCAACCCTACACATATTTGTAAACCATGTACAAAATTCTAAACGCCTTTCAGAGTCACCATCGTGCAACGTTTGTGATACTGATAGTTTGTATGGGTGAAATTTATGTTTTCTTAGTACTTTCATGACAGTTCTCTGCGACGTACCTGCTTCTAATGGAATTTGCCGTGTGAAATTGAGGGATTTTGTGTAACATTTACTTCCGTAGTTTCATTTATGTTGTTTTCCCTGTTTTTGGGTTCACATAAGTCTTCTGAATGTAGGTAGACTAGGCCGTCGATGATCGAAATATTGTTCGAAATATTGCTGTCCAGCTCGAACGTAGTTTTTAGCACAACGAATATAACACTCAATAATATCGCACTTTTCCACTTTTAAAAAATTCATTGTTTTTGGCGATTGAAACGACTTTTAAGATTTTAAGAAAGAAAAGTAACAGTCAAATAATACTACAGTAATTAAAAGCGTCGTCAGTAAACATTTCGATTGTTTTCACAGCCATCTACGTCGACGAGCAATTAAAAAGTTAAAAGCGGCTGCAGTTCTCCCATTTTTCAAAATCAAATATTATATCGTTGGAAAGCATAAAAAAGACATTTTTTTTCTAGCTCATAGCTAACTATGGTTTACATTTAAAAAACGTATTATAAGTAACATATAATAAGAATCATAAAACTGCGCATCTTTTTACATTTAAGCTTTTTGGTATCACCTCGAAACACAGCGTGAAATTCACCGTGTGAAATATCACACTAAACATCGAAAAAAACTTTTAAGCATACCGATGCTTCCGTAAATTCTCCTGTGTATAGAATGGTGCGTTCTGGTAACGGTATTTGTAACAGTTTGGATTTATTTCCAACTTCTTTAGTTTCATTTAAGAGATTGCACAAACGTGTACTTCTTTAACAATATCGTTATACAATTTACAATAATTTTTTAACTATATTTGTTATATTTAGTGGATACTGTAATGGGTTTTTCACCTATATGAGTCCCAAATGGTAAATAAATTTATCAATAAATAATGGAGTTGTTTGCTAGGTGAAAATTGATTTAAAATATTACACAGTGTGGTCCTTAAATAGGTACGTTTCGATAATAAAGAGGGGATGTCCTCAGTTTATCCTAAAAGCAAAAATTTCCTATAAGATTTTTACTGAAATTTATACAAAATGAAAAACAAATAATAATTTATTTGATTCTAAAAGGTACAACACATGACTTAACAAATACGTACCACAGATAATATTTTTTTAACACTTCAGGAAACAACCGTTAAGAAGTTTGTTTTTTTTCTTATTCTTACCAAGTAAAAATAAATTTAGGTTTTATTTTTTTAGGTATTAACCTATTTTTTTGATTATCCTAAATATATGAGCAAAACAATATTTATTATATTAGATGGTATTTACATTTCAATTATTTAAACAAATATTTTCACATACCTACCTATGACTTCTCGAAAAGAAATGTTGTGGTATACCCGAACACTCATTTATAAACACGAAAACACAATGGGATTAATTTGTTGCAGTTTTAAAATAAGCACAGAAATATTGTTGTAACGAAAAACATAAGTAGTACGCATTAATTTAATGTTTTATTTCACTTTCTAATATTTCAGCAATGTTTATTGTACCTATGGTGAAAGCAGAATTAAATATGTGTAATTTTTTCCGACTCCTATCCGTAAAGAATATATAAATCAGTATGAGTGTACCATGACGTTTTATAAACTATGTTTGATATTGATGCATCATGTGTAATTCCTATATAATTTCTATAATTTTTCAAACGTAGATACGTGCCGGAATAACCACTACTTAGGATAATTGGAAAACAACCTGGTAGATCAATTAATTTTACTTATAAAAATGAAGATAACGAAGTGCCGAGAAAAATCCTATGTTTCAGACTGATCCACAAATTAATAGTTTTCTTTCTTTATAACAATAATTTGAGTATTAAAGTATTTGTTACTTGAGACTTGAGACGCTTATTTGTATTAAAAGAAAGGAGATATCTAATATTTAAAGCTTGAATCTATTACATTTAAGTTAAAGCTACATACTGATTGATATTTTTGGATCAAGGGAATCTATGCTGAAATATCATTAGAAAAACTTATACTAAATTTACTTAAACAATCCCATCAATTCCATTATTAAAATAACGAGCGTTCAAATAAAAACGTGGTCAAGTTGGTTCTGAAAATTTGGACGTAGGGCGTAGCGTATAGCAAATGAACTTAAACGTCATCTGTCAAAACGCTATATCGCCGCTATCAATTTGAATATTTTCGTTTTAAAAAGCGTTTAAAATGGTGTTTTCTCAAGAACAAAAAGTGTTTATCATAGAGTCCTACTTTAGAAATGGACGCAAGATTGATGGAATATGGAAGTATTCTATAGAGGAATGTTTCATAGAATTTCAAAATCAATTACTCGGCGTTGTTGAGTACAAAATTTTTCAAAGTGCAGTTCAGCGTTGTGTTAATGTTTTTCGTGAAACGGGCAGTGTAACAAGAAAAGAAGGAAGCGGCCGACCTAAAAAGCGGACTGAAGAATTAAAAGAAAATGTCCAACAAATAATGGAAAATGCGCCAAGAACTTCTGTACGTGTTTTATCACAAATGGTGGGAGCATCAGTCGGTACTTGCCACACAGTGTTAAAAAAAGATTTGCGTTTGTTCTCCTTTAATTGTTTGTTATTGTTATCACGATTATTCTTTAAAATAAAGTTATATAGTCATTAACGTTATTGAAACTGACAGCTGCTATACAGCTCGTTGAGAAATGAGGTTAAGTTGGTCGCTATAAGCTACTCCCTACGTCCAATGTGTCAGAGCCAACTTCGACCACGTTTTTATTTGAACGCTCGTTATAACAAAAAATTAATTAAATATAAAAATAGAGAAAAAACTTATAAACTTCCAAATACAGGGTGATTCACAATTCGCTCTTTCTCCACGTGGCCCCAGGCGTTTACAAATATTGAAATCCACTTTTAGTATTTACGTTTTTGCGATAGTGTTTACAATAGTTTTTCAAGTGTCAAAAATGGCTTACGTGTACCTATAGCAACTCGCAGTTGATGGATATCGTTTTAATTTATGGTGAGCAAGATAACATTTGTGTTATGGTGAAGCATCTGTGTTATGATGAAGCAAGACAACATTTGTGTTAGTTCGTAGAAACTGAGTACGACGGACCCAAATATGCTTACACGTCGATGGACAAAATTTTGAACAGTTGTTGTACCTAATAGGTGTTATAAAATTTTATTTATTTCTTTCCTTGGGAAAGAAATTCTTTCAATTTTTTGTCCGTTCATTTTTATCATCCATGATGTCGTTTCTAAACAACACAAAATTTCAAATATTTTTGGAGAAGATGCAAATAATAGAAATTGGCATGTAATTAACTAAATCATTCTCATTGCCCTTATTGTGCCCTGGACACATTCTAGATAATTTCTAAGATTCAAGACAACAGGAAATTTTTATTGATAAATAAAAGATATATGTTAAAAGGACAGAAAACGCAAAAGCACAGTCCCTAATAAGAAACGCCAGTATTAAATCAGGTCCAGATGTTATACTTGGCTTAATTTGTTTTATCGCATCATAGAATTCATCTGGCGAAAAATTGGATATATTTAGCACATCAGAATTTGTTGTGGATGTTACTAAATGACCTTTACCCGCTGTTATATTGAGAGTTGGAGATTGGGAGAATAAATCCACAAAACTATTATAGTATGTGAATCGACAATAGTTTGGTCATTGTACGTAAGCTTTGAGGGAGTATAAGCTACATTTCCCTTGACAGAGAAAAACTGTTTGGTTTGAATAATTGGTGACATATTAAGTTAACATCCATAAATGCGGTCATGGAGAATAATTGATATCTCTTGACTGTTGTTCAGGTCATTTGACATACGACAGGAACTCTTAATCAAGTAATAAAGCATAAACAAAAATTTTTCAACTATATTTTGTATTAAAGGTCGGATCCAGCTAAAAATATGTAAGCATCTGCCACATAATGAAAAGACATAATTATTTATATAGTGCTATAACTGCTGAATTACTGAAAATACAGAATATAAAAATATTGTATCAGGTATTTCGCAGGTTGGAAAATAAATAAAGCATCCTTCTAAAATAAATAAAATTTTTGTGTGTTTCGCATAAACCAAAACCGATGAAAGCTGCTATTCAAATTTAACATCCTGCGAATTAAACATATCGGTGCGGATTGTCAATATTTATGGAAGCTGTGTTACTGTAATCCCAGCCTGATAGTTTTGATTAAAATTAAATATCTACATGGAATATAAAGATTTAAAACAAAGACAGTCTCTATTCGTCTATTTTTACACAAACCCAATTTCATATGTAAATGCATTTTAATAATATTTTTAATTATTTACAATTCAGTTGATGACACTGTTTTTCCTTCAAAACAAAGACTGAACTATATAAATAAATAAATATAATCAGGCGTTGAATGGGTGCTTTATTCCAAGTTTTATGAACCATGCATTTTACAATCGCAATATTACAGTTATACAGAGTGTCTACTTACTGGTAGTGTGATGCTTTTTCGGGTTTTCAACTTAAGGACTGTACAATATTACATATTTGCGACTCCTTTACAGTACCGCAATTTCCTTTTCCTCCTTTTACAGTACCGCAAATGTTGATTTTTTAATTTCTATTCTACCACACCAAGCACGTGATAAGTGAACACCAACATGGCTCTTCCAAGAGGTATACTATTGCGAATCTCTTTTGTGCAACCGAATATGTTGATGATTTGGTGTTCCAACTACTGACAGTTTGATATGGTTTCAATGGCAATTTCTTTAATTACTTATAGAATGCATGCATGGATTATCTGCAATCTAAACTTTTACAAAACTTTACTCTTAGAGTTCTAGAATAACCAAATTTATTGCAGTGGTAAGTAAATACAACTTTTATGTATCCAGACCAGTCACACAAATATATTTTACTTGCTAACATCATGAACTACTGCAAAAGGTCATCCTTCCTTATATTTTATGTGTATCTAATAATATGGCCTTAACATTGATATGTTTCATGGATCACTTGCTAATTTGAGGCATATAGCGCTATAACATTTTTTAAAACTATTTTGTTTTCTTATTTACTGACTACCTAGCTTTACTTTCGTATTTTTTTTTATTTGTTAATTTTTGTTTACGAATGTTTAATATATTTTTGTATATTCTGATTTTTGCATTTTTATTCTTGCTTTACACGTTTTGTGTCCTTCTTTTGTATATTTTCATTCAACAATTTGGTTTTGTCATAAAACAAAACAATGAAATAAACTTAATAAGAACTAGATTTCAAACAAAATAGTATTCACCAATAACATCACTTCCAAATCACTTTCTAATCAATTAACAACTAAAAATTAGCGAAACAAGAGAAAATGATTAACAAATAAATGTCGTGTGGCTATGTCGTTTGATCATTTGACTTGAGTTACACGTAATCAAAAATATTGCAGGTGATGTCTAACAATCATATTTCTACATAAAATAAAGTGATGTTTGGAGGAGTAAAGTCTTAGCTGTTGCTACAATTTATTTTATTTTATAGTTTTGTTTTTTAACTTTGGAATGTTAAATGTAAACTGTTTTTTTCTCGAAAAGGTTAAGTTTAGAATCCATGTTGTACAGAACAATTTTGTTTATTTTGATATATGCTACATCATATTAAAATAAGGCACTTACCGTAGAGACGACTTGTAATGTCACAGCTCTGTGATACTGATTTATAGTTTATATCTGATATTGATATCCTCATCGCAGTTTCTTAGTAGCATAACAAGCAAAATAATAGACATGAAATACGATTTATAGTTGACGTGTTTAATAAAAATGACTGATTTCCAGATCATCTTCCACTTATTTGGAAGTTCAAATAATCATAGAAAATATGGTGTGGTCGAGTTGTTAATTTTTTTCTTTGTACCTTAAAACCTAGGTATCTCGTACATGTATAGGGGTCCCAAAGTAACGCAGTAACAGTGAAATGACTTGGCCATCAAGATCAAGCGATCTTACGCCATACGACTGTAGGGATTTGTAAAGTCCAAAGTTTATTCTGCTCAAATGAATACCATTTCTGAATTAAAGGCAGAAATTCGGAGAGTTATCAACGAAATTCAGCCACATACAGAATTTATTCGATATGGTCTTTCATATTTAATGGCAATGTCTACGCTTTAAAAACATGCAAAAACTTTGCCAATTTTTTAATTAATAAAATCTTTTACTCATACAAAATCCTGCGTTTCTTTTGGGATACTCCTTGTTCTTTTTATTAATTTTATAAAAGAAATCAAACATTTAAACAAAGGGGGCAGCTTAAATGGGTATTTTTAGAAATGGTTTTCCTTTACTTTCATAAAATTCATTTCTGTTCCAAAAAATATATCACTGCTTTGTTTTCCACTTGAATAGTTTTTGCATGTTAATAATTTTATAACTATTTACCGGTAAATTTTTTTTTAGTTAGTTTATATGTACATGTGGGTAATAAGGCCCAGGCATAAATATGGCCAACCCCTCTTAATTTTTTGGGAAGTGACATCTATTGGTGGAAAGCATCACTATTTCAAATATTTTCATAAATCGGCAAACTGCGGTTTAATGTAGTACGCAATTTCGTGCTTTTTCTGGATACAGAGACGTACTTTGGTTACAAATTGTGCTGTTATTATTTTAGCCCAAGTTTAAAGTAAAATATTTGAGCTTGTGATAAAACTACAGGTAAGTGCGTTAAAACCAATGCAATTTTCATCGTACGTTTATGTATTGCAAAAATTTAACCTCAAACAGCTAGATAGGCAGAAATACAGCCCAGTAATGGGCCATATTTTCGACTGATTATTTCATGTATGTTTTTTAATTTTAATTTTCAGAAGGAAAATGGGAAAGTTATGCAGAGGAATCCGAGGGAATTGGACACAAGACATGATGGCTGAGACATTAGAGCTTTTTTATTTTTTTAATGTAATTTTAATGTACCTATAGACACCAATAAATGATTTGATTTGAATTGATTTGATTTTTAGGAGGGGTAAAAGCCAAAGATACGTGGAGGAAAGATGCGGTATTCCCAGAACAACATTGCGGAATCATATGAAGATTTGGAATCTCGCATTAGGCGTACCATTAACTCCAAAATCTCTGCGAATAAGTGTTTATCAGTACCACGAATATGAAGACTTTTAAAAATTATGTGGAAAAAGGGAAACCGACCCAGAAGTTTTATGTGCAGATGGCTGCTAGAAATGTATTTAACAGGGCTTCAAAGGGTTATTTCGGTGAAGCTGATTGCAACCACGGTACAAATAAAATAGTAGAAATAATTAATGTTACATTTGATGACAACTAGGTATGTATCAGATTTTCTTAATGTTTTATCTCTTCATGGAAAGATAATGTGTATCCATTATTAACCAAAGTACTATTTGAGGGTACATAAAATGCATATTATGGTAACTTTGTATTTTTATTTAACTAATGAATCTTGCAACAAATTATTAGCACCTTATGTTTACAGTTAACAAACGTAGATGTGACGTCATATAGACGCCATGGAACCGACGACCGTTTTTGTATATCATAGAACAGTTCTTCAAAAAGTCCTTGTGATTTTGGATGGTGCTTCCTGCCATCTCAATAGCTTAATTGTCGAAATGGCTGAACGACACGATATTGTACTCTACTGTTTGCCATCAAACACGACGCGTGTATTACAGCCACTAGATAAGGCAGTTTTTCGTAATTTTGAACATTTTTGGGACGCTGAATTGCTGAAATACTGGAAAAGTAATATCCAACATTCAGAGTGGATTTAGGTCAACAGGAATTTTTCCTTCTAATCCGTATATTATTCCAGAAATTGCTTTCACTCCATCAACCTTGACTTACAGAGATGCTACGGATATGGTCGATACTGAAACAGAAATTTATGACATCTCTGACGACGATGTTCCACTGGCATATTTCCTTAAAAACACATTCCGCCAAAACTATTGAAACCAGAAGAGAACACAAGCGCTGGTTGCTCTCATTGGACCAATCAAGAAAAGTATGTTACAAAACCTTGTCAAGTTGCAAGTAAAAAAATTAATATTTTGAATCTAACTGTACCTAATCAAACCTTTTACTCACGGACTGTATGTAAAGAAGACAGTTCTAAAACAGAAGAAAAAGTCTCAGTACCTAAGATAAATTCTGAATTCTCTCAGCTTCTGAAAATTCCTGACATGGTATGATTTACGGTTAGAAGAGCACAGAGGAAAACCTTAAATTATAAATCTCAGTTGTCGAAAAGAGACATTTTCTGTGAAAGCGTATTGAAACAAATACCAAAAAAGTTAGTATGCAATGAAGATTCTGTAACTGACAAACACCAGTGCGCCACCTGTCATTTGTGGGTCCATGAAATATGTGTCGGATTAACTGCCGAAGACATTGAGGAGTTTCACTGTCCTAAATGCTTATCTGAATAATAAAATAAAGTGCGGACCATATTTTTACACTTCGATATTTTCAGGCAAAGACAGAAATTTTGCCCGAAACTCACATTTTTGTTTTTGATTTCTTGTTTCTAGTATTTTTTATTTTTTTATAATTTTAAGAAAATATATTAGTTTGATGTCGGTTTTTCTATATTTTATCATTATTTTCTAGTTATTATTTTTGCGTTTTCTTATTTCTGAAACGGAAGTGTGGCCCACTTACTTAAAAGTATCTTGGAACCTTTGTAATGAATTGTTTGCTGTTTTTTAGCACTAACTACACTCGACATAATTACACACAACTATTCATCAAAACACAACTAAAATCGTCATTAATTCCTATCCGTTGGTGTCTATGGTAGTGTATTGTAGACAATTTAATTTGTTGCCTATGTCCCGTGGCTCAGTTCTGACAGCCTTATTAATAAGTGATATTTAATGTGGAAGTTTTTGATACCATTTCCAAAAACACTGCAGTCAAATATGTATTTTTACGGTTTCTGTTACTGAGGAAAAGTCAGAATCCAACTCATCTTGTAGATCGTACAGATATTCTAGTATACCATGTGAATAAAACTATTTATCGAACAAAAATCTATGCAATGTTGTCTGTACCAGTGTCTACAAACCTCTGGACACGTGCAATAAAGCAAATTCAAAAGACGGGAGCGGCATCGCAGTGACTAAGTTAATCGGGTTTCCAAATTGAATTTTAACTCGGTGTAGATAGTGTGCCATTGAGGATATACATAATTAATCTGAAAAAAACCGATAAAACCCAATTTATAACATTTCTCAAGGTATTGGTCTCTGATATTATCGTAATGGACCTATGAAAGGATTCCTCCGAGACATTTGTCGTTAATTACCGGTAATTAACAAGTGGTTTTTTATTGGGTTACACGTTATCTATACCTCCGGAGAGATTTATATGCACGAGACCAGACCGGATCCAGACAGAATTTTGGAAAGGAGAGTAGTGAATACTTTCATGTAAATATAAGTTGCATATTTATTTTTTCTTAAAAAAGTATTTTGAGATGTATAGAAATGCTGCAGTTTTAGTAGAATAAGTACTTGTTTGAGAATTAAAAATAAAATTGAGAGAATGAAGGTATTAATTCAACAATGATGGACGTCAAAGTATAATGCATTGTAAGTTGCCTACATGGAAGGGGTTCAATTGAAAGGGAGAAAGACTTTGGCAGTAAAATAACATATGAAATCAAAATTTAAAGGAAGAGGAAATATTAAGAAAATTTAAAACAGTATTGAGTAGTGATAACAAAAATTAAATTTATTTTTATTAGTTATAAAATTATTGTAAGTAGCATTATAAGAGGAGTGCAGTGAAAATTTAACCATAGATAACAAAAAAAAAAAGAAAGTTAGTTGATTTTGAAATTGAATTGAAGCAGCATCACTCAAACTTTTGGATATAAACGGAGAAAACTAAATATAAAGATACATGAACAAACATTTGAATTCACATATGGAGAAGATATAAAAAATACAGGAACAAAAAAAGGTAAATTTCATACGTTTACTACAGTAATGTCTCCTTTGGAAGACCCAACACGAAGTCAAAACCTGTACAAGACCTACTTGTGAGGAGCTGGTAATTGGAAGAGATAACAAGAGTGGCAGCCCTGCAATTGAAGCCGGAGCAGCATCAGCAGTTGTATAATCGTAACAAATTTTTTTAATATTTTTTTTTTTCGAAAACTACATCCAAAAACAAAGAGAATGAAAAAAAAGTTGTTATTTGATCCATTTTTGGACGAAAGTGGGCTTTATTTTCTAGCACGTTTAAATAATTTACAGTCTTGATTCGTTCGAATTTGAAAAATCTTTGATCATGAGGCAACCATCTTGGTCAGGTATAACACAATGCACTTTTTGAGTTCCGATGATAGATTTCGTTTTTGCAAATTGATTTACTAAATTTTCATTTGCTTCATTATACTTAATCAATGGTGAAAATTTAACTGTAATATTTGGCAAGTTATTCGGCTGAGAAGCCCATGTGTAAATCTCGAATGGAGTCGTTATTTGGCGATCCACTGGTAATTAGAGACTCGCTCGAGCAGCCATTCTTTTATCAGTTCCACCAATGCCATCACAATATATATGTCGCTAGTTGTCATTTCTCAAGAGGAAAATAAGGCTTAAACACTAATTATGATCGTTCTTATTCTATGCAGTGATTGATGACGATTACAAAAAGTCAAAAGAGGATGGTTTCAAAATGATTTATTTGAGTTCAAATGCGTTGCATGTCTTTTTTTAAAACCCACTACTGTTCGTCCAAAAATGGACCAAATAACAACTTTTTTTCAATTTCTTTGGTTTTAGATGTAGTTTTCGAAAAAAAATACAAAAAAAATATTTAAAACAATGTTCTATTTTTTTCTTAACTTTTTCAAAAAAATCGAAATTTTTCATCACTTTCAATTATTTCTTTCATATATTTTTTTTTCGATTTTGGGATTGCATACATTTCCTAAAATTTTCAAAATGGTGTTATGTGAAATGACCTAAATTTGAAAAAAAATTTTTTTTCAATCAATAAAAAAAATGGAAAACGAAAAACACCACTGAAAAAATTTGAGGACTTAAAAAAAGTTTTTTATAAGAAAAAAAAATTAAAAAATGGTAATCATCAAGAAATTTTCATTTTTTTTTGAAGAATAGCAGATATTTTTTTAAAAAGTTTCTCAAGACAATAATCATACATCATATTTTCAGAGCAAGGCAACCAAGATAATGTATAAACAATCCACTATATATACATTGCTGGAAAAAATATCGTTGACTTTTAACCACACCACGAGTCTTACTAGAAGTTAAGTGAACTATATAAGGATTTAACAGTTGGAATGAAAGGAGACCTTGTTTACCCAGTACTCTTATTCTTATTAAACTATTTGCTAATTTCTAAGAATAAGCAGTTCATTATGCACTACAAGGTGAAAATTGATTTGCGCGAGAAATAAATACATGCACATTATTCATTCATTTCACAGGAAATAAATTATAATTATATAGAGGTATAAATGCAACATATTTAATTGTACAGATTTTTTAAATATTACTTCTGCAAACTGATGAAAATAATTAAGAAAAGACAGAATGGAAAAGTATTTTATATAGAGTGTCGCGAAAAACATACGTTAAATACTACCTCGTGGTAGAACACCTCAACATGGGTCGGGTAATGTTTAATTTCCGATAAATAGGGTGTTCAAGTTTAAAAAAATTATAATTGAAATTTTTCTGAAGATATATGCCGTAGATAGATGAAACTTGTTGTTAATAACTTAACCAATAAGAGGCAAACATTTACTGAATCTGTATACAAACATGTCAACTAGTATTGGATACACTTTTCTTAAAAAGTTCAAAAAATTTTGAAGCTACCGACTGTTTTGGAAATTAGATAAGTGCATTTACTTTTTTAAAGTTTCTGAATATATCATTTTATTCGACAAACGAACCATTATAAGTTATAATAACAAGTTGTTTTTTTAAGTTTAAACAGCTGAATAATTGAAATATTTCTAAAAGTATTCATTTGTCAAAAAAAATGTATACAATTTCTTACTTCAAATATAATTTTATGTACAGTGTAATCTTGAAAAGTCCAAAGTCTACATAAAAATCATACGATAGATAATTAAGTATCAGAAAAGTAGCCTGGAAAAAATAAAAATTCAATACGATTACATTGTACTGAAAATTGCATTTAGAACAAAAAATTCTTGTATGGCAAATGTTATCAAAGATGATTCAAATTTATTCAACACAATAAACTTATTTTAAGTTTAAAAAAGAGGATGCTCGGAAACGATTCATTTTTTTGAATAAAGTAATTTTTTATAAAAAAATTAAAAAAGGAATTAAATTCACTTATTTAGTTTCCAAAATAATAATCAGTACATGCGAATTCCCGAGTTCTTACTAACAAAACGTTCCAGTATTTCAGTAGATTATAGTTTCAAGTATTTCAAGATTCCAGTATTCAATTCATATAAGTATTCAGTATCCAATAGATTCAAGTATTCAACACACGATGTTTCTGAAATATTTCAGAAACGCCCTGTAGGTATATTCAATAAAATTCAGTATTCAGTATATTCAGTATTCAGTATATTCAGTATTCAGTATATTCAATATTCAGTATAATCAGTATTCAGCATATTCAGTATTCAGCATATTCAGTATTCAGTATTCAGTATATCCAGTATTCAGTATTTCCAGTATTCAGTTTATTCAGTGTTCAGCATATTCAGTTTATTCAGTATTCAGTATTCAGTATATTCAGTATTTAATATATTCAATTCAGTTCAATATATTCAATATATTTAATTCGATAGATAGTATTCAATATATTTCAATAGACTGGAGTATTCCACTATTTCAATAGCCTTCACTATTTCAAGAGATTTCAGAATATCAAAATTCCAGTATTTCACATCTGACAGATGGATTAACAGATTATTTGATAGATTTGATTTTAATTATTCTCTAATTAACTTTAATCACGCTCTACTTCTACACAATTCCATTGTCCATTCATTTCTATAATATTAATTTAAATTGTGCAATAAACTGGGTTGTTCTATGACAAACAATTTTAAAACAAATATATTTTTTCAAAGTTTAGACCCCCATCTTGAGATTTAAATCTCATAGGTGGTGCAAGTTGTCTTAAATAGTTGAATAAAATTATTTCGAGTATGTATATTGTTCGTGTACCTGTCAGATTTAGAACAAGGCTAAATATTTGGGTTATTGAAGATTGATCTAGGTATTCTTATGAATGAATCGACCTTCCGTTATAGCAATGCGACAACAATGTAAGAAATAAATTCTGCTTAAGTTTGGTTTCAAATGAACTTGTCAGAGATAACGAACTCTGACTGCGTGTATACCTCCAAAAATATAGTATATATCTTGATAATTTTTTCGTATGTACGACACAAATATACGTACATAGCATAAAATGGAGCTAGGATTTTTACACTAATTTTGAAAAAAACTGTTCAAAATTTAATTCATAAGTTCCATTTCAATTCATAATTTCATTTCACATTTCACGTTCTTTTATAATACTGAGATTAAATTGGGCAGCGATATACAATATTAATCATTCAAAGAGGCAGCAGTCAACAAATAAATATTAACAAATGAAAGTTGAGCATATCATTTAGTAAGACCTTTGCCGGTGACTTATTAGTTATTACTTTTTCCGGATAGGTATTGAAAAAACTTTCTCTCACCTAGTAATTAAAGTCTTTGATGTTATGAAAAGATACAATGACTTACTGACTTGCAATATTTAGAAGAATGTGGCGTAAAATTATTTGCGTCTAGAATATCTCACCAAGACCTTTCTGCACGATCTTACAAATTGTTGTTTGGACATTTATCTGTTGTGTTGAATATAAAATGTATACATGTTTCCTTTATGCTTTGTTAAGTAATGAAACCGTCCAGATTTTTTTATGTAAATTAGAAAATATCCAGAGCAAATATGTCCATAAATTGTAACTAACAAAATTGTCTTTTCATGTTTTCCATTTTTATATTCTGTTTCGAAACTTACTAAGAAAAAATTCAGTTGGTAATAGTTAATAAAGTATGTGTAAGTGAACACGGCTTATTGTAAATGCGCGAGTTTTCACTTAATATTGAGCACTTTTCCAATTTACTTTTATGATATTTGATTTAAAACCAGTAAGTCAGTAATCTGATTCCTAATTGTATCTAAGAACATACAAACACAATCGATTTTAATATTTTCCTCGAGTTGGTCACAGAGCTAATAAGCTTTTCAGAATGCTATATAATTCATATGATGGAAATTAATTTTTCCGCGAAAATAGAGTCAATGATGGTATGATGTCACGAGAAACTACTGAAACTGACGGCAATGAAAAAAAACTTTCGAGGGGAATAGGAAAAGGAATACGAGAAGCCATATGAAGAGGAAAACAATGACAGTGAAATGGACAGTGACGACGATTATACAGGGTGTTAGTGAAAAATGGGCAAAAACTGGTGTCACAAACTTGTATCGTAAGTTTAAGGTCATAGAGAAAAAAGTTAATTAAAAATGTGTTTAAAACTGTTTTGGAACTGCTGAAATATATGTATTTTTTCGCGGCGAGTAGTTACAAAAAATTCTGTAACATTTCGCTTGGTTCGTTAAAACTGATATGTTGTATGTTGATATTAATTTTTTCTTGGTTCAAATACTAATTAACATTGTGCGGAAACTTTTTGAACGATTACGATTGTCTGTGCGTGCTTGTCTCTAGGTCAGGTATTATAGCCAGTCAACCAAATTACAGTGGCGTGTAGAAAAATACTTTTAAACAATTTTTGAGGTTTCTTACCGCGAAGGATACAAGTGTTAGTAACGTAAAAACTCGTGAATGTTGAGAGTCTTTCGGTCCATTATAGATGAGCGAGGCAAAAATTGCTTTGTAATACAAGCCAACTAATAGGTATTAGAATTAAGGAGCTTTCAAATAACATTGACACTGATGGAACAAGATCATATGTTCCTAATAAAGCGACCAAAAAAACCTGGAGTATTCCCACTAAACCCTATTTAGAAGTTACTCAGTTTAACCTCAAAATAACATCGATCTTGACCCGGTATAGATAAAAGGAACCCTAATTTGGACTTGGCGATCCGAAAAAACATTTAATTACTTTGGGGGCCCGCTATAGTGGATTTTTCTCAGTTTGACCTTTCAATGACCTTATAATGACCTTGAACCTAAAGGTCAAATGGACCTCGGATTCGGATTCAGCGACCCCAAGAACATATGATAACCATGGTTACCCCCACCATAGGGGATTTTTTCGGGTTGTCCTTGAAATAACCTTTAACCGGACAAGGTCAAACGGACCTCGGATTCGGATTTAGCGACCTCGAAAACATATGGCTATAGTGGTCTAGTCCGATGCGCAGAATTTCTTTTGTGGGGTTGTGTTATTTTTTTAGACTATGGTCTTTGCATATATCTACTGTACATTCCACCAAATATTATGGTTTTGACCATCTGGTATTGATCGTCACAAAGTAACAACAATCTGTTGTTATTTTTTAAAATACTTCGGAAGTGTTTACATTTGGTTCTGTAATTCAATGTTTTACAATACTCTCATTGTAAAGCAGTAACCGAAAATGTTAAGGGAATCGCGTATAGCATAAACCCGNACATATTTTTGGCCACAACTACGTTTACTTATTTTTTGTCGAACCTAAAGGTCAAATGGACCTCGGATTCGGATTCAGCGACCCCAAGAACATATAATAACCATGGTTGCCCCCACCATAGGGGATTTTTTTCGGGTTGTCTTTGAAATGACCTTTAACCGGACAAGGTCAAACGGACCTCGGATTCGGATTTAGCGACCTCGAAAACATATGGCTATAGTGGTCTAGTCCGATTTGCAGAATTTTTTTTGTGGGGATGTGTTATTTTTTTACACTATGGTCTTTGCTCTGTACATCTACTGTACATTCCACCAAATATTATGGTTTTGACCATCTGGTATTGACCGTCACAAAGTAACAACAATACACATAGTCACAAAGTAACAGTATTTCAATAGTACAACTATTTATCTGTTGTTATTTTTTAAAATACCTCGGAAGTATTTACATTTGGTTCTGTAATTCAATGTTTTACAATACTCTCATTGTAAAGCAGTAACCGAAAATGTTAAGGGAATCGCGTATAGCATAAACCCGCTACTTTAAAACATATTTCCAAGTGTAATAGCGTCATAGCCGTCGAATATTATGGATGCGTTCTTTATTACTTTCATTAAGTTCAAAGAGCTCGGCTTCGTATCAGCAACTTGTCAGCAGTTTGGCAGGAGAGCCCTGGGATCGACCTCTATTGAAGCCGCACAACTGAGTCTTTATGCGATCTCCTGCTGGATTACGGCATTATATCTCGTAAAATTCCCGATGCCACTCGACTCCGTGGCTAATGCCAATAGATAGGTATAACGACAATAACATTACTTTCATTTCTCTTTGATTTTATTTCGTTCGCGTCCTTAAGTTTGGGAACGTATTGTGTGGGGTCAACATCTCGTTACAAGGTTCCGGAGATTGTGGATGTTTCCATTGAAATTCGTATGCCTCAGTAAATATTTATTTGCATTATTTTCTTATTATGTTGTCTACTTTAGGTATTCTTGAACACACATAAGTGTCATCATAAGTAGGCATTAAAAAAGCACGAACAAGTTTGCTACTGTAAAGGATAAAAGAAGAGTCAATTTTCTGTATCCAGGCAGGTAGTTATTTTTCAACATTGTGACAGCCTGATGCGATTTTTACTAGCTTTTATTTAACTTTACTGTATGCTTGTTTGTTTGTATGTATGCATGTTTATTTAGTTCAAATCTTGCAAGCCAAATTTGAACCACTTCGGACAAGAAACTTTGCATATACGTTTAATTGTGATAGCTAAACATGTTCTTTACTATGCACTGATGCTGCAGCCAGGATTGCGTCCTAATGAAGGCACTCCTCAACGATTAATAGCAGAGACGTTATATGAAATGGATAGATTGAGAAATATTTCTAACTAAAACGGTGTAAATAAATGAAGAGAAAAAACTTTAAAAACAAGCTTTTATTCTCAAAGCCACAAACGGGTTGAATATGGCTGTTCTATAGAAATGTCATCAACAAAACTATGATAAATAGACGCCTACTATCTACAAGTATAATCAGTATGTTCATGTTCTTAAGCGATTTAAAAACTTGTCGTGTAATTTCCTTCATTTACCCTTTAAAATAAAAATTTTAATTAGGACAAGCGACAAACTTTTAAATCGTATAAGAACAGGAACATACTAATTATTACATACTTCTGCTGATGGCACTTCTATAGAGCAGCTCTATGCAACCCTTTTATGGGTTTGGGGTTTACATAGTATTATGGGTTTTATGAACTTGGTTAATTTGTTCTTTTTAGTGCATTTTAATTACAGCTTATATTTCAAATATTTTTTTTACTTTTCATTTATTACCATTCGTTCGAGCATAGAAAATGATCTTATACCTTACTTACATAATATATTCCAAAAAGAATAGAAAAAAGAAAAGATTTCAGAATTCTCAAGCCATGGACGACTTGATTTTTTAAATGGAAAGTAATGTTAATATTCACAAAAAAAAAATTATATTTTATATGTAATAAATTTTAAAAATTAATTACAAATTTGGTACTTATGACGATATGTATGTTCCTTTAGTGCCTAGATCATTAATCTGTGCATAAAAGAAATGTTTAATACGGCTATATTTTTAAAAGATTTTGAAATATACAGGGTGTCCAGGAAAAACGTACCATACTTAACTGCATTTTTAAAGCACCTTAAAAATATAGGTGAACTTGATTAAAGGTTTTGCATACCCAGGGCTTATTGTTTGTGAGAAATTTAAATTTTAGTGAAAATGCAGGCTTAGCGTAGAAATTTAATATTAGCAATTAAAAAATAATTTTAAGGAAGCAGCTTTGCAGTGTATCTTAGATCCTTGAAGTTTTAAGTTATTATATTTGTCGTCATTTAGTATCGCACAGGGTGTTAAAAAAACTGCTGGATATTTTTTTCAACTTTAAACAGCAGTAACTTGTTATTTTAAATGAGACACCCAGTATATTTTTGCTTTAGAAGTTAGGAAATTTAAAACTCTTTCAAACTGTGTATAGGTTGCTTATACCTACCTCCAACGGAATTAGAGATATTTGTAGATACCGATTCGTTTTTTATCGAATTTTTTGTAAGACGTGTCTTCATCGAGGTCTTTATTGAATTGGTAAGGGTCAATCATGACAATATTCAAGAAAGTTTTCTAATGAAACATAATTATGTATTATATTATGAATAATTATAAAAAGATATTAATTTTGTATAAATGTTTGTTGTACGTTACTGAATTAAATTAATTATGAATATGAAAAATATTTATTAAACAAAATTTTACTTTTAGAAGAAACAAAACCATTCTCTTGAATACAGCACCTTATTCTATTTTCAAATGATATTCTCACATTCCTTAGAATATTTGGGGTGTTCCCTTCATATAATCGCACGTAGTAGGTGGAACACTGTGTACAACATTTTTTATATAGCCCAAAACAAAGAAGTCCATTGCGATGATGTCTGGACACTTAGGTGGCCACACTGATATGCACCATTGCTACCTATCGATTTACTACTAAATTTTCGATTTAAATAATTTCTCACTGAATATGAAAAATGTGCAGGTGCGCCATCTAATTGCATCCACATTTTTCTCCTCAAATTTAAAGAGATGTCATCAAGAAGAACCCAAACCAATTCAACAAAAACCTCGATAAGGACACGTGGATACATCTTACAAAAAAAAATCTATAAAAAACGAATCAGCACAAATATCTCCAATAACGTTAGAGATAGGTATAGGGAATCTATACACAGTCTGAAAGAGTTTTAAATTTCCTAATTCCCAAAGTAAAAATATAAATTTAAGACAACCAAGTCATTGCTGTTTAATGTCGAGAAAAGTATCCAGCAGTTTTTTGAACACCCTACGATGCCAAGTAACGACATATGTAATAATTTATAACTTCAAGGATCTAAAATACACTCTACAAAACTGCTTCCTTAAAATTATTTTTTTATCGCTAATATTAAATTTCTACGCCAAGCCTGTATTTTCACTAAAATTGAAATATCTCACAAAAATAAGTCCTAGGTATGCAGAACCTTTAATAAAGTTCACCTATTTTCTTACGGTGCTTTCAAAAATCCAGTAAAATACAGGGTGTTCTATTTAAAAATACATAATTTTGATATGGTACGTTTTTTCTTTAAAACCTGCATTTATTAAAATGTAGCCGTAATCAAGCTACACATACCCACCTGAACAGGTTTCTATAACATTTGCCGTTTTGTCTCTAGCGACAGAGACATTACTCATGGTCCACCCTGTATATTTTAAATAAAAATACAAAATTAGCAACAAATAACTTTAAACTCGTACAAAAAATTAATTTTAAGTAAATTAATATATCCTAAATTTCACCTTTGTGTTTCATATATTATATTAAAATCTTTGATGGTATAATTTGAATTTACAAATTTCTTGTCTATTTATTTTTTATGCTAAATTCAGGGTTCACATTCTTAAAATATAAATGCATCTTCTAGTTTCGTTGCAACACTTGTTTCATTTCTGTAATATTTATCAAAGGTGTTAAATCTGGAAAATGTGAACTCAAATCGTTTAGCATATACAGGCTTGTTATAAATACGTTTCTCACTATAGAGATCTCGGAAACGGTAAGGAATAGGAAGTAGCTTAAATGGGGTCAATGTTGCATAATCAGGGGACCAACATTATGCCTCTAAAAAATCAACATGATTAGTTTTCGAAATATTTGAAAAAAAACTAAATTTTGGAAATCCGTTTTTGTTTCATTTCAGCCTTGTTTGAGGTGATATTGAAAAAAGAAGAATGGCCACTTTTTGCCCTCTATCGAATGGCATAATTCATTTTTATATGTAACGTTTCGTCTCTCCAGGGCCATCGTCAACTTTTTTTTTTAAATACGACCCTGGAAATTTTATTACATTTCTTGCAAGCCTCCATGACCTCCAATACCGTACTGGCTCAGTCCGAACCAGATCAGACTTTTTGTCTTGAAAAATTCATCTAATTTTTTTTAGATTTCTTGTTTCTTGAATTATCGTACACTCTAAATATCGTTAGAGCTTGTGAAATCCACCTAGTTAATTAAATTATTACCATCACACGTAACAATAAAACATTATTAGAGTTATATGAGTATGTATATAATTTTTTTAAAATCAGCACCATTTTATTCCTAATCGAAACATCGATATTACGTAATCGATACATCTTTCGATCGAACACTAGAAACTCGTTTCCTTTAATGCCTTGTAAGAGCCATGTTCGCAATTATATCGCGGTATAATTAATCCAATTACAATTTTTAAGTCTAAAACATACCATTAATATTATACAAAATCTCGGAGAAATCTTGATTAAACCCGTCCATCGGGAAGGCGAGTCATCGGCGGCGATTATTATTATTTCGTGTAATTTATAGTTCCCGTTAATTATTGCCCACTTTGCCGATGTTTTATGTAAGGTGCAAGTCGGTCGGGAAGCGACGCGAAAAAACGTATTAATTAAGATTTCTCGGACGAAAGCTTTATTAATTATCGACATCTTAAAGGAGCGTTAATGTTAAAATACGATGCAGTATATCTCGTATCCTCCTACTTGAAATTTCACGAAACGCACCGGAGCATGCGATATTAAAACAAAGTTAAATCGGCCGACATATTTAATAACCTGCTCAAATTTATTACAAGAACCTGAAACCGGTTATTAAGTCCGGTCGAATAATCTATACTTTAAGTTACGGTTTATGCGAAGTGCCTTGTTGTGACGCACTATTAAACTCCATTATGCCCCTGCTACATTGAAAATTTACATCTCGTTTGAATATTATTGTACTATTAGGCACCATTCACCAGTCCTTGGTTTGTGTTGTCTAGGGCATGAATTGAATTTGGTAAACGAAGTCAGAATGAATAAATAGTTGATAAAATTGTGCCTCGTATTCATTTTAATTGTCATACTTATCTTTTCCTCTTACATTCATTACAAAAGTGAGAACGAAACATATTTGAAATAAGAAGGTACCACAAATTGATAGACAACCAAAACAAACAACAAACGTGTAAATTAACAATAAGTTGTGAACAACTGTGATTCTGTGAATTAGTTAAAATGAATAGTCACTGACGAAGAATTTACGAATACTCCACTGGACTTGCAAGAGGAAGCTAGCAATATTTCTCTGAATTTGTTACCTACAAAGTTAAGACAACGTTACGAAAAGTATTATGAATTGTTCAATAACTGGAAAAGGAATAAAAAGCTAAAAACATAACAGAAAATGTACTACTTGCTTATTTTTCAGAATGATCAAAGATTGTAGATGCAGGTACACTATGGTCTGATTTTTCAATATTGAAAAGCACTTTTAAAATGAAGGAAAACATTAATTTTAATAATTTTCATAAAGTTCGAAAATTTTTTAAACAACATTCTGTAAAGAGTGACCGTAAAAAACCTGAGATTTTCTCCCGTTTTTTCACAATTCGCAGAGAATTTAAAAAAATACATAAAAATATGTTTTTGGTCGCAAATTACTTGTAAAAAAATTAAACGAGCGGAGCACAGCTTTTAGTATTTAAAAAATCACCCCTACTTAGGGGTTGTAAAAATGCCAAAAATGATGAATTTGAATATTACCAATTGATCTAAAAACTATTAGCATGTGAATTATCTTAATATATTTTTTTGAATTTTTACAATTATTTCTGCTATTCTCTATTTTTGGGGATGATTCCACCCCCTGAGCGCGCTTAAGGGTGGATTTTCTAATTCAACATGCTTATTTCAGTCATGAGAATAAATCTTTCTTTGTGTCAAGAATCATTCGATAGAAAAATTCACATGCTAATAGTTTTTTATTTATTGGTAATATTTCATTTTGGACGTCTTTTCAACCTCTAAATAGAGGTGATTTTTTAAAATTTTCAAAAAACTAAAAGCTATGCTCATTTAAATTTTTTATGACGAGTAATTTGAGACCAAAACCATATTTTTATCTATTTTCTTTAGTTCTCTGCGAATTGTGAAAAAACGGGCGATTTTTGCGGTCACTCTTTCCTGCCCAAAAAGTTTAAAAGTTTGACTCAAGAATAATGTATTAAATTTTTTAAGGAGGCACATGATTCGGAATATTTTATGAGTTTTTTCTTATTAGCATTGCATTCTAGGTTTCTCTTATTATGGTAGGTCAATCAATAGAGGCTATGCCATCATATAAAAAACAGTCTGTAGATATATGCTTATATGTTTCCAGTTTACCATTAATAAATTTTTTATAAACATTATAAAAACGCAATTTTTTAGTTTTTTTGCTTGTAAAACCTAAACTATCGAAACAATCTGAATTAGAAACGAAAAAAACCCGGAAAAATCGTAAAATTTAGCGTTTTTTGAAATTCATTACTACGCCATTTTTTAAGTTGTAGAGCTGACCATGTGCAAGTAGTGAATGGATGTACTTTAAATGTGCACAAAGCAGGCGCTGTCGGACAATTGCAATTTGAATTTTTTGGTGTACTATTTTGCAAAGGTTCTGAATGCGTTGGAGATGGTCCAATTTTAATTTTTCAGCCGGATTTTAAAAGTAGAAGTATAATACTACAAAACGTATGTTCTAATGTTCCGATAAAATGATGAGAAATAAGTGAAAAATTCCTCTAAACATGCTCAACGCGTACGCGGTTGAGAAGTTGGGGAAGTTCGAGAGATGAGGGGCAAAGGATGGATATATAGGATACAATTTTGAATATTGTTAGTTATAGATTAATATTATAACGAGCGTTCAAATAAAAACGTGGTCGAAGTTGGCTCTGACACATTGGACGTAGGGAGNGAATTGTGAAAAAACGGGCGATTTTTGCGGTCACTCTTTCCTGCCCAAAAAGTTTAAAAGTTTGACTCAAGAATAATGTATTAAATTTTTTAAGGAAGCACATGATTCGGAATATTTTATGATAAGATAAAATAAGTCGAATTAATTAAGTTTTTTCTTATTAGCATTGCATTCTAGGTTTCTCTTATTATGGTAGGCCAATCAATAGAGGCTATGCCATCATATAAAAAACAGTCTGTAGATATGTGTTCATATGTTTCCTACTCCAATTTACCATTAATTAATTTTTTATAAACATTATAAAAAACGCAATTTTTTAGTTTTTTGCTTGTAAAACCTAAACTAACGAAACAGTCTGAATTAGAAACGAAGAAAACCCGGAAAAATCGTAAAATGTATCGTTTTTTGAAATTCATTACTATGCCATTTTTTAAGTTGTAGAACTGACCCTGTGCAAGTAGTGAATGGATGTACTTTAAATGTGCACAAAGCAGGCGCTGTCGGACAATTGCAATTTGAATTTTTTGGTGCACTATTTTGCAAAGGTTAGATAAGCATAGATTAATATTATTATAAGTACTAATACATAATACCTGTGGACATTCCTTGGTTTGTTCCTGCATTTTTTTGACATTTACGCGAAATCTTAACATCAAACGTGAATTTGAAAGTTTTATTACAAAATGTACTTTTCTGTTCTAAAGAATACATGTCTATTTAGGTGTCCCTGTTAAGGAAATTTTATTACGTTTTGTATATATATCACCACTTACAATAATATTAGATATACTATAACTAACAATATTCAAAATTGTATACCTATATATCCACTGCCCCTCACCTCCCGACCTTCCCTCACTGCTCGACTGTGTACGCGCGCTCGGTCGTTTTTTGAGGATGTTTGGATGAATTTATCACCTATTTCGCATCATTTTATTGGAAAATTAGGATCTACATATTTATAACTACAGACTGTCTTTTACATGATGGCACAGTCCGTTTGCTACTAGTATTTTTGTTACAAAATNCTTTGAAAAATTTTGTACTCAACAACGCCGGGAAATTGATTTTGAAATTCTATGAAACATTCCTCAATAGAATACTTCCATATTCCATCAATCTTGCGTCCATTTCTAAAGTAGGACTCTATGATAAACACTTTTTGTTCTTGAGAAAACACCATTTTAAACGCTTTTTAAAACGAAAATATTCAAATTGTTAGCGGCGATATAGCGCTTTGACAAATGACGTTTAAGTTCATTTGCTATACGCTACGCCCTACGTCCAAATTTTCAGAACCAACTTGACCACGTTTTTATTTGAACGCTCGTTATATACTAATACATAATACCTGTGGACATTCCTTGGTTTGTTCCTGCATTTTTTGGCATTTACGCGAAATCTTAACATCAAACGTGAATTTGAAAGTTTTATTACAAAATGTACTTTTCTGTTCTAAAGAATACATATCTATTTAGGTGTCCCTGTTAAAGAAATTGTATTACGTTTTGTATATATATCACCACTTACAATAATATTAGACTATACTATAACTAACAATATTAAAAATTGTATGTACCTATATATCCACTGCCTCTCACCCACTGCTCGACTGCGTATGCGCGCTCGGTCGTTTTTTGAGGATGTTTGGATGAATTTATCACCTATTTCGCATCATTTTATTGGAAAATTAGGATCTACATATTTATATCTACATACTGTCTTTTACATGACGGCACAGTCCGTTTGCTACTAGTATTTTTGTTACAAAATCACTGATTTAATGCTCTATTAATTGGCCTATAGGAGCTTGTCGTCTAAATGAGTTGCTGAATATGAAACTTGATCACATAGATGATAGAAGAGACATATTGATTGTTACAGTTCCACAAACAAAAAATAATATTACAAGAACATTTACAGTCACAAACAAGATAGATGAATTGAATCTACTTACAATATGCAACAAATATGTTTTCCTTAGACCTACCCACACTCCTCATAATTGACTGTTCATTTCTTATAAGAATAATAAATGCACAGTGCAATCGATCGGAAAAATGTATTTAGCAAAATTCCAAGCAGAACAGCCACTTTTTTAAACTGCCTGAACCACATACGTACACAGGACATTGCTTCTGCCGTAGTCCCACAACCCTACTAGCTAACTCTGGGAGTGATTTACTAACACTTTAAAAATATGGAAGTTGGCGTACTTCTGCAGCTGAAGAAGGATATATCGATGACTGCTTATCAAATAAGATTCATAAAAAATTCTGACAAACTCGAAAAAAACAGTTAAACAAATAGACAACCAGCAATACATTTTAATTTTATTTTATTACAGTTTGTCTATATATGAATTAATACACAAATAACTGATTTTTCTCCATTCTAACGCAGATTTTCTATAAAATGGAGTTAGTTTGAAACTCAAATTACTTTTTCTTGTAAAGAAATTTGTAATTTGCCCCTTTTGAACAAACGGCATCGCAACTTACAAATTTCTTTACACCAAAAAGTAATTTGAGTTTCAAACTAAGTCCATTTTATAGAAAATCTGTGTTAGAATGGACGAAAGTCTGTTATTTGTGCATTAATTCATATTTAGACAAACTGTGTAATAAAATCAATAAAAATGTATTGATGGTTGACTATTTGCTATAGACTCCTCTTAAACCAGACAATTTCAATGAACAATCAACTTCATGTATTTACCGAATGCCTACAAATTTGGTATTACTATCAATAATTGTGCTCAAGGAATAATTATCATTAATTATTATAATAAATAAATTAGCAAATTGTGATTACTTAAGCTTGTTATTAAATTATGTTTATATTTATAAAATTATTCCTTTTTTTGTTTTGTTTAATGGTAGGCGAAAAATAGTTGTGTGTCACACATGCAGAAAACGCATTAGTAGCCCTTAGCTATCAGCAAATTGCAGAAAGTGGGAAGATGGAAACATCAGCACGCCTCAAAGAAAGATTACTGTGAGAGAAACTTAGCGGTATGGATATTAACGTATTTTACAAGGTAAAGTATCTTGAAGGCAATAATTATTACTCACGTCAAAAACTGCTTGAAAAAATGAAGGATGGGCACAAGTAATTTTCAGAGATGTCAAGTTTAACGTGTATGTTGAAGCGTGTGATACAAACGAAAAGGGAAGCTTTCCACTAGGAGTTCTTAGAATAAGTATACTGTGAAATTCCTTTATAGAGTCATGACTTGGGTAAAGGAAATAGGAGGACTAAATTTGGCGATAGAAATTTAATTTTCCAACAGACCGCTGCATCTTTTACCATACGACAAAAAAAATTCTTTAGAGTTAATGAAATTAAAGTGTTGAGCTGGCTGTCAAGCAGCCCTGACCTAAATGCCATTGACATCATTATGACAGCATATAAAAAACTCATTCCAGAACAGCCCCCAAAGGACAATTCTTTATCTCAACAAAAGAATCTAGGAGATTTGGCAATTTTGTAGATCTTTAGTCAGCACTAGGTATGCTGAAGAGAATTCGTGCTGTTATAAGCACCAAAAGCATAATAAGGAGACGCTACGAATGCTAGATCATAAGCAAATTCTTCCGTTTGAACAATTACTTGTGATGACGACATTTTTTAACTTTTGTTTAATTTTTATTGTAATTCAACCATTCTTTTTAATAAATCAATCAGCTTTCTTGACTCTTGAATTTGTGTCAAACATTATATTTGTATTGTCAGTGTCATGACAGTCGAATAGGAAAATTGTTGCCATTATAAAGAGATCATGAATTCCAATGTCTAATCTAATGGATATCTAATCTAGTATATTCCATAATATTTGGCACACGACCCAGCTTATTTTTGTGTTGTCGCTGTGATATTTAGCGTAGGAACATTAATTTAGGCTGATATATCTAAAATTAAAACATATATTTTTATTCCTTCTTCTGTCAATCTAGAACCACAACGATAAATTTTGTTTCTCTAAAAAATACTTCGTTGTACTGCAATATTAGAAGAAAAAGAAGAAAGTACAAAACAATAAATGGATACTAGATCAATGGTTCAATGAATACTTTGCTGTATGATGTTTAAAACTTACATCCTCTCTAGTAATATTTTTTTATTATTTAAACACACTGGGTTAATAAAGTGGGCTGCATAAAGATATTTGCAAACAATATTTACTAAAATTGTAAAAGCTTACCAAGAGAAAAGTTATGTTTGTACCTACGCTCCTAGAAGACTGACCAAGTGTTGAGTTGTAGACAGACAGACTTACCTGAAACAACAAAAAAGAATAGTGTAGAATGAAGAATTATACAGAATAATGAGTGTCAAAAGACGCAAATTTCTAATTTATATAGAGACTTATTTTCTACAATAACATGGCGTTTCTGTTATTTCCTGAAAAACAACAAATGTCAGAAATTTGATTTTCGAGGACAGTTGAATGGAAATATGAAAAACAATATCATGAGAATTAATTTGTTTGAAATATACATACAAAAAAAAATGTTTTTTAAAGGAACACCCCTTGTGTTTTTATACTTTCGAAATCTTAGTAAAATTTCCATTCAAATGATGTATCATGCATACACAAAGCAATTTTTTCAAAGCACAAACATCGAAAATAATTATTTTTTTTGTAATTCAATTGTTTTATGATACATTCAGTGTGCCAGGTATTTTTTTTTCATCGATACATCAGTTATATTTGTGGTATATTTAAATTTTCGATCAATTAAATTTAAAAAAAATGTTTACAATCTTGAAAATAATTCTGCATAAATTATGTGTAATGTATCATTCCAGAAGAAGTTTTATTCGTAGTGGCTGATGGTTTTCACGACCATTGTTGATAAAGTACGATGGTTTTTCAGGTTGTTGCTGTTACCGCCAGTTAGAAACTTTCTTAAGCCTTCTCGGGCTAGGCTCTATGGAGGCGGACTATCAGAACCCCGCTCTGATGTTCATGTAAGTTCTTGTTGTTGATTCTAGACATTGGAGACCCTCTGAGATCGGTAGGTGTTTTTCGCTATTCAATTTTTCTGGAAAATCTATTCCGTGACATTTCAACTACACTTTCTCTATCCTTTTGCGAATAGGAGGCGAAAAATTAATAATATTAAATGTTCTATTTATTACGAAAAAATGTTAACTTTTAAAATGTTTTAATTATTTTTAAATTGGAAAACTAGAGACAAGTTTAGTTTCATATATTTTTGCTGGCCTTAAAATTCTAAAGACGTAATATGAAAAGAATATCATTATCTTAACCTTTCCGTCCCATCTTACCTTTTCACAGGGTGAAAACTCTTTACGATCTACTGCAATTTTTCAGACAAAAATAAAGAAAACCAGAAGGCTCCCAGCGCCCACCTTGGCACTCTTCAATTCCACAAGTAGAATTTAAAAGCAGACTCGGCAATCTGCGGCATTAAAAAAGAACGAAACTTCGCCCCTTACACGATCCACAAAAAAGTCCGCAGTTATTGTCGGTTAATAAACTTCGGTATTTATCGCAGCTAGGCATGGATGGCGCTCAGCTGTTTCGAGTAGCACTCAAATCGAGATAGCGGGCAGACAATGAAGAGAGGAAAGATAGAAGGTGTGTTACCCCGAGGTTAATGAGATATTGGGCGACCGACAGCCTCAGTTAATTATAAGAAGAGGGTAGCGCGATGGACTGGGGGGTGGATCTATGGCCGATTAGACACAATAGGTTGCCTTGATGTAAAAACTACCTCTGGAAATTGGTTCGGATTTACCTAGAATGCAGGCGGTGGGCTATTATTATAATAAACAGCGACTGCTGAAAACTGTAATCAAAAATATATTTTTTCCTCGATTATTAATACTTAGTTCTCTTTATCGGAACTGAGTATTACTCGAGTACAATGTGTTCGTGAGTAGTAGGTATTCAATACAATATTTGTGTAATCAGTATGTAAATATTGAATAGTTTTATTTGAAGGAAATAGTATTAATGAGTAGTGAAAGTATTTTATGAATATGAATAATTGGATATCCATGAATATCTCTTAAAATCTTATCTGATTTTGAGTTCCTGTTAATAAAATATTTAAATATTGTTGACTGTACTATGTGCAGTCCGACCACGCTAATCTATAAAAATTAAACTACAGCTTCCTAACGATATTTGTGATAAAAAAGTCTTGTACGAAAAAATTCTATTTTTGCGTTTTATTTCCTAAATTAAAGTTCAATTATGGGCCAAAATATTTTCTCTGGAACGGTCCTGTCCGTGTGCTGTACGATGAGTTACGTTCTGTAGATGAGCCGCGTAAACAAATCGTCGTTGAAATATAGAAATATTAAAAAAAACTAATATTTTCTTATTATAATAATTAATACGAGTAGTAATTACTATCTTAAATGCATTGTTGTTACTGCAAGAGTACGCAAACAAAACCACATCCGTAAGCATCTGTAGTTGCCAACTGCGTGCACTAAACAAATTCCATTAAAATATGAAATAAAACTTACCATTTCTAGAGAAAATATTGAAATTGATCCCTATTAGCGCGGGTACAGGCATGGCACCGACGCACCCAATTTTGCCTAATATTTTACCAAATTCCAGGTATTCCCTTAATTGCATCAGCAGCTTCATGTATACGGTTTCGCAATTCTTCTACCGTAGCAATTGAAGTACTGTAAACCAATGACTTCAAGTGACTCCAAAGATAAAAGTCTATTGGATTTAGATCGGGTGACCGAGGTGGCCACGGCACAGGACCAAAGCGTCCAATCCATCGCTGAGGAAACATTTCATTCAAAAGTGTCGTTACTTCTCGAGTACTGTGTGGAGGAGCCCCATCTTGAAGATAAAACATGCGTGCCTGAACTTGTAATGCCACATCGTCCAATAATTCAGGCAACCGGTTCTCCAAAAAGTCAGCATATGTTGGTCCAT